>NW_020956850.1:0-77213 GCF_003031625.1 Empidonax traillii
AAGGCTTTCTGGGAGGGAGGTGATGAATCCTTCCGCTCAGGCAGAACATGAGTTGGCTCAGGTGTGGTCCCCTGTTAGTGGGTCCTGAAGATTTCTCCATCTTTCTCCATCTTTAGGTCCCTGAAAGCCACATTAACGTTTCTCACATTTCTCTTTTGTGTAATCTTCTGTTGCTCAGGTTAAAACTGAGCATAGCTTGGTGCTTCCTGATCCCTCCTCCCACTTCCTTTGGGGATTCACCGCCTCCAGTCCTTCTCTCCAGCTGTTGGATGCCCTGTTCCATTTGCAGAGTTTTCCTGCTCCACCTGCATCTGATGGAAGGGCCTAGAACTAGAACTCCTTCCCTGGAGGTGTTCACCATCCCTGGAGGTGTTGGGTGAAACAACTGGACACGGCACTCAGTGCTTTGGTCTAGTTGACAAGATGGTGATCAGTCACAGATTGGACTCACTGATCTTGGAAGTTTTTTCCAACTTAAATGATTCTGTGATCCCTCAGTGCGGCTGGTTGGAGGTCCCAGGTTTGCTCTGGTGTCCCCTCATCACAGTCCCCTTTGCATGGATCTGTTGGCTCTCTGTGAAGAGGAACGTGGCTGCACAGCTCCCAAGGACCAGCATGCTGGAGGACCCCCAGACTGATGGTGGTAGCTGAAGTCACCTCAGAGTAGACCAGCTTTGGGAGGTTGATTTGGGACATTTGATTGTCCTACAGCTTAGCAGGGAATCTTTCACTAGACCCAAGTTGCTCCAAGCTTCATCCAGCCTGGTCTTGAACACTTCCAAATCACATCTGCCTCATGTGTTCAGGGATGATTCCATGTCCTTGAGAAGAACCAGTGGGCTGCTGGAAACTGAGCAAGGCCACTGCAGGGCAGAGAGCCTGGTGTCCTTGAGCAGCACAGTTCAAGTTCATGATGCTGCTGTCACATTCCTTGTATAATTTAATGCAGCTCTTAGAGAGAAGGATCTACAGACTGTGTGTTCCTTAAGCCTAAACCATAATCCTGTGCCAGAGACTGATCTTGCCAGAGCAGAACTGGAGACGTGCCCAACTTCTGCCAGCACCCAGCATCGGGGTGTGGGAGCCTGGTGCTGGTGTGCAGCAGGTATGCCCAGAGCTCCTGTAGCTGTTGGTGCCAAGGGGGGCCTGCTGCAGTGGAAGAGTAGTTTTGTTCAAGTGTATGATACCCAATGGTGGGTGTCTGAATTCCAGTGCTGGCTCTGTTCCCAGTGTTTTGTCTCCATCCCCATCTGCCCTGCAGAAATGACTGTTCTGGGATGTAGGGAGGCTTTGGGAGGAGAGAAGCAGCACGTGGATTGGCTGTCTGATGGTGTGAGGTTGGACCCCTGGGCAGGGGGAGCTGTTAGTTCCCTCCCTGGGAAGAAGTGAGGGTGGTCAGAGCTCCTGAACATCGAATTCTTTGCTGCTACTGCTCAGGTGTCGCTTCCTGTTGGTCCACAGTCAGGAGTGAGTCAAGTCTTCTCCTTATAGAGTCTCATCCTGTGGAAACTGCTCAGGAATGTTACCATTTGTGTTGGAATGCCAGCCTCAGGCCTGGCAGCAGTTAGTGTTTGCCAGTGGCAGATGTGACAGCACAGCCTGGAGTTCAGTTTTGGAGAGGCTGGCACATGTAGTGTGGGGCATTGGGATGTGTCAGGAGCAGTCCTATCCCTCCTGGAGTATCCCATGCTCGGCAGGTCAGCTGTGGAAAGGGTGTGCAGTGTTGGGATGCATCAGGAGCCATCCTGTCCCTACCTGTGGGGCTGCCTGGTGCTGCTGCACATGTGGAGCTCTGCCCCTCGCTCTGGTTTTGTGTTTGCAGGGTGTTCGTGGGCTTCACTGGGGCGTTGTCAGGCTTGGAATTCTTTTGAATCCTTAGCAAATTTGATTTTCCCACACTGTGACCCATAAATTTTAAACTCAGAAAAGATTAGGAAACTTCTTGTGTAATGCAGAAGAGGTCACATCACCTGTGTTTGCTCACCTGGCTTGACTGGAATATGGTAGAGCAGGATCCTTTTGACGTTTGAGAAAGACACAACACTCACTTTTCTCCCAATTTTTAAAAGGACCAAAGTTACCATTGACTAAGAAAAAACGTGCCGTATTTTCTGTTTTAATTTGTCTGGCTTTTAATTTCTTGCCATTGGAATGTTTTTGTCTGCTAAAGTGCTGAAGGGCTCTTTGTGTTCTCTGTGGAATCTGAATGGTTTGGGTTGGAAGGGACCTTTTAAAGGTCACCCAGTCCCACCCCCTGCCACGGGCAGGGACACAAACCTTCCACTAGACCAGGTTGCTCCAAGTCCTGTTCAACCTGTCCTTGGACACTTCCAGGGATGGGGCAGCCACAGCTTCTCTGGGCCAGTGCTCTGACACCTTCCTTACTCTGTGACCCTCTGGTTTGGATTGTGATCTCTTCCTTTGGAAGTACAATTTCAAGTTTGGGCACAATAAGGCACAGTTTGGACGCAAGTTCCCCACAAAATGTTAGAGCTTAATGACTTGTGTGGTTTGCTGCTTGTTCATCATCGGTCACTGTCTAAGCTGTGAATTCTGTCTGATCTGCAGCTTCCCTAAGGGCCAAAAGGCAAACCTGTGGAATGATTTCTTACACAAATGCAGATCTACCTGCAGAGTTTGCTTTACCTGCTGCAAGAGTGGGCCAAAATCACCTGGTTCTGCTCTATCACACAATAATCTCGTTGGCTTTCTCAGAGAGAAGGAGCAGAAAGCAGCAGAGGAGTGATTGGCAGAGAGAAAATTCCATGTTTAAACAAAACACTCCACGGCGAACCTGATTTTCCCTTCTGAACTAGGCAAATGCCCAGGATAACAGACATGGGGCTTTGCTGCCTGGGACCAGGATTATGTACGAAATTCAGACAATTAAAGTAACCACTGTAGAAATTTCCAGGACTTGAAGCACTCATGTGCCTTAAAATGGTCTCTGTTTTCAGCCGTGTGTTCTGAATGTGTCAGTGGAGGAGAAGGGTAACTCCCAGACAGTTCCAAGAATTTGTGATGGAAAACAATCCCCAACTTGGATCCAGCCACTAGATAGAATGAGGCCTGACTGGGATAGGTTGGCATTTCTGGAAGATACGATTGAGCCAAAAAAGGGCTGTGCTCAACTCGGGAACAACAAGGCTGAGTTCGCAGTGAACGTTACACAGAGGATTTGGAAGAAGTCTTGAGGTCAAGTCTCCTGCCACCACTGGCAATCATAAACAAACTGTTTCATAAGTCAGTCAAACTTTTCATGAAATACAGATTGCTTCCTCCTGTTACAAGACGTGCACGCACGCATAGATTTCTCCTCTGGGGAGAAACCCAAAACTTCTCCAGATTTTTGCTTCTGGGATAATTAGAAAGCTTACTTTCAACTGGAACTTTCATTTGTTAGTTCATTGTTTTCATTGTATTTTTTCTTGTCCAGTCTCTTCCCTGCTGGCTGACCCATTGTCTGCTTGTCCTCAGTGTAATTTTGTGAACGTCAGCCTGACTTCTTCCAGCCTCCCTTTTGCTGGATTTAGAGGAACCCAGTTCTGGTGTTCTTTGGTAAGAAGGATTTCCATTCCCTTCTTTTCTGGCTGCCTTTTTTTTTCACCTGATCTACTTGAACTCAGGTTTGGTGACTATGGACAACATGACAGAGTTTATTCAGACTAAATTCCATAGTTGTTTCTCTATTCCAAATGTGGCAGTTCCCGTTCCTGGATGGGAGTTCTCTTTATCCACCTTTATTTGTGCCTTTGTTGTACCCTTAGCCTTTGTTCCTGTGCCCCTCAGGGTCCTTGGGAGGTTTGACCTCCAGACAAGGTATACTTAAGGATGTCTCTTGTATGTTTTAAAGTGAATGATGCCAGGTTTTGTGCAAGAGTTTTCCATATATCCCACTGTTCCTTGGACAGACACTCTCATCTTGTGTGGCCTGCCCTTAGCAGAGGAAGGTTGTAAAGTCCCCAGTCTTTGCAGTCTTGTAATTATATATTAAATGATGGCCAAAATGTAGAACCCTCTGAAGTGGCTGGGCTGAGAGGAGTCTCCAGTGGCATTTTGTAGTGTAATGGTGCAAAATGAATGACTGCTCCAAGGATTTCACCACAAAAAAAAGAATAAGAACAGGAATCAAAGTTCTTTGCTGCTGAAGAAAGGAAGTTGAACGTGTTCCCAGTGTTACCCCTTCCAGCTGAATCCAGGTATAGGTTTTTGTCCTGTTTCTGGCTCTGAAACAGTTTGAGGCTCAGTGGCTTTGGCCAGTGCTCATTTTGCTTCACTTTAAGCAGTTGAGTGTTTTCGTCTCCAAGGGGCCCTGTCCTGCTGCATTCCATAGTTTGGCCAGCCCAGATTCTTGCAGGATCCCCTCCTCCGTGCCCATGGCAAAGCTGTTTGCCCATGGTGATGGGAGGAAGTACCAGCTTCCTAAATCCCTAGTTCTGGAGTTCGTTAGTGACGTAAGTAATCCTGAATCGTAAACCAGCCTGGGCTCAGGGGACCTCGAAAGGCCCAAGGTTTTGTGGGGAAGGAGCCTTGGTGAGGATATCGGCACCCCAGACCATCTCATCCAGAAACTCTCCAGGGACAGGACTCGGCACCTCCTCGGGGAGTTTATCCCAGAGAAAGATTATTCTCACTGCAAACATTTCTTTTTATATCAAGGTGAAATCATCTCTTTCTGTAGACATACGTATAGATGTCAGTATTTGTATATTCACGTGACTCCTCTCCCCCATAGCTGCGTAACCATGGCCATAGAGATTCATATTGAGATTATCTGCAGGAACTTTGCCTCGGGTTTTATTTGTGCTTTGAATGTCACCGTAGTTCATATTTTTAAAAGGCATTCATGCTTCCTCCTCCCTTTGGGAAATGTAATCGCTCTCCTGGAGTTTACCTGGGGAGGAATGTGCAGAAGCAGAGCAGAGCCCTGAGTGTGGCAAGTGCCCTGTCTCGTCTGTTCCCAGTGCTGCTGTCACCAGTGGGGCTGTGGCAGGTCCCCAGTCCTGTCTGCTCCTGGTACTGCTGTCAAAGGTCTCTCTTTGGGGCTCTCTGGTTTTTACTGGTCTTGTGGAGGTGTTTAGTGAGAAGGCAGTGAAGTGCTTGATTCCTCTACTGAGTGCTCACCCTCTCTGTCCTCCAAGTACCTGTTCCCTTGGGAACTAAACCCATTGGAACAGAGAAAGGAATAACATCAGAATCAGGAAACCTCCAGCCTGTGTCCAGCGGCCGCTCCGCTGCCAATGCGGGCCTTCCCTTTGTGCTCCTTTCCCACTGTCCAGGTTAAGTTATCTCTCAGCAGTCACACAGCACTGTCCCACCTCCCCTTTGCTCACCGATATTTTTGGCCCGTCCCCTTGTCCTCATAAGCTGTCGCTGACCGAAGCCAGACAGATTTAGCTCTTCTCATCTTTCCTGGTGAGTCAGTGCCTCCAGCTCCTGCTCCTCCATGTCCCAGCTGTGTGCCCCCGAGGTGATCAGAATCCCAGAATCATTTAGGTTGGAAAAGACCTCCAAGACCATCAAATCCAACCTCTGGCCGATCCCCACTTTGTCAGTAGACCAGAGCACTGAGTGCCGCGTCCAGGCATTTCTTGAACACCAGGGACAGCGACTCCACCTCCCTGGGCAGCCCCTTCTGATGTCCAACCTGAACCTCGAGGCTCTAATGTGTCAGTTATGAAGTGACACGTTATATTACATTGACTGAATGTGCTGTCAGTGTAAAGTAACGGAGGAGGAAGGGCTATCCTTGTGCAGGACCCAAGGATCCTTTCACTGGTGGGTGTCCCAGCTCCTGGCAATCTGTGGATCAGGATTTCTGTTCGTGCCATTGTACGAGGCACCATGGAACTGCCATCCGTGAAGTTGTCTGATTTCTCCCATCCCTTTTATACATTGCAGTTCCACAGAATTTAGTAGCAATAAATTATGTAATTTACTAGAGCTTTATGTTAAAAAGTATTTTTTGCATTAGATATCCTATTAAATTCCATTGAATATCCCTAATTCCTTTGTGGTTACAAACATGGAATAATCATCTTCTATAAAATTAATAATGGAATTAAAAGATAAAAAGGGCCTGCCCCACCTCCTCTCATATAGAATTAGTTCAATTCTGTCTGATTTGATGTTAGACCAGGCCTGATGCATCTCGGCAGAACCCAAATAGTTCTTCCCTGATGACTCCTACGTGGTTCCTGGCTTGTGCAATACACACCTGAACCAGCATCGGGCAATGTCAGGGCCAGGTTTTGGATCTCAGGTTCCATGTTTCACACAAGTCTGCTTAGTAAATCTTCACTTCATCAGCCAAGTCTGGAGTCTTGTCAGAATACAGTCGTTTGGGCTTTGAGGGACCTGATTTTCATAAAATTCAGCTGTTTTTCATGAGAGCTATTTCTGTGCCTGGTAAGAGCCACACTTGTTCCTCAGTTACTCCTCTGGAATGGTCCCTGGATGAGGAGCTGATGGTTACAGGCATCTGTAGCCTCTCAGTCCCTCACCACAATGTAGGTACTGTACTGGGGTAGCAAGAGACCAGAATTTTGGAAATGCTCTATAAGCATCTCGGAGATCTCAGGGAGTTGTTGGGTCTCTTGGGCACAAGTTGTTCAGTCCTTCTGAATTTGGAAAAAGGTTACTGATCATTTATAAGTGGATTCTTCAGCTGCTGTTTCAGTGGGAACCCTCACCTTCACGTGATACGTGTCCATCGTCATGTGTCTGTCCCAACACCAAGTGTTTATTGCAGTTTCCTGTCTCACTGTGACAATGTCATTTAAAGTTTCAGGGTCTGTAAATGGACACTTAGAGTCATGGAATCATTAAGGTTGGAAAAGACCGTTAAGATCATGAAGTCCAGCCATCAACCCACCACTAAACCATGTCACCAAGTGCCACATCCCCATGTTCTTGAACACTTCCAGCAGTGGGGACTCCAACGTTACCCTGGGTAGCCTGTGCCAGGACGGGACAGGCCTTTCCGGGAAGGAATTTTCCTGATATCAGACCTAAACCTCCCCAGGTGCAACTTGGGACTGTTTCCTCTTGTGCTGTCCCTTGTTCCCTGGGAGCAGAGCCCGACCCCCACTTGGCTCCTCCCTCCTGTCAGGGAGTTGCAGGGCCAAAGGTCCCCCCTGAGCCTCCTTTTCTCCAGGCTGATACCCCCCCCGCCAGCTCCCTCAGCTGCTCCTGGTGCTCCAGACCCTTCCCCAGTCCCATTCCCTTCCCTGCCCTCACTCCAGCCCCTCAGTGTCTTTCTTGTCATGAGGGACCCAACGCTGACCCCAGTTACGTGCATCCCCGTGTACAGTGAGTTACAAACCGATGCCCTTGTTGGCAGAAACTTGCTGTCTTCTCCAGCCCTTGAACCCATGCATGCATGTGGAGGAAGAGCTTGGTCTTCCAGCAGCTCTGGATTACAGCAGCTCCAAGCTTTGTCTCTTGACTCCCGGGGATGTGATGTGTCTGCTGTGCCCCTGACAAGTTGCAGGAATCCCCAGCAGGCAGCTGCACAGCCGTGAATTTGCACCGTCCCAAGTCTGTTGGGCAACGCCCAGGTGTCCCTGGCTGCTACTGGAAAGTGAGTCTGTCCAGGTGTGCAACACTTCTGGTGCCTCCAGAGCGGCGTATACGGTTATTCCCTGAAAGGTGGGCAATCTTGCAGGATCAGGTGAATCTGTTAATAGAGAAGCTGTAGCTGCCCTGTCTCTGGAAGCATTTGAGGGCAGGTTGGGCGAGGCTTGGAGCAACCTGGTCTGGTGTAAGGCATCCCTGCCCATGGCAGAGAGTGGGACTAGGTGGTTTGGTTTTTGGCCCCTTCCCACACAAACCGTTACATGATTCCATGTTAAAAGAGAGCTTCACTAAAAACCGTATGCAAACTGGGTTGAGGCGGCCCCAGTCCTTGCTTGGTGTGTCCCTGGAGAGACACAGGCAGAGCCACAGGCAGGGGAATTGCTTCCTGGGTCGTGTTTGGTACCATTGCTGGTGAATGGGTTCCCAGTGGGGGCTCAGGGGGAGGGATGGCAGCACGAGGCTGATGTGGCAGCTTTTGCGATTTGGCCCACTTCTGTCCTCTTGCAGCTGCGCTTTTCCATGGAGGGCTGGACCTTGTCTGTCTGGGGGAACAAGGAATTCAGGGTTCGCTGCCCACTCCGTGAAGGTTTGTCCTTTCTGCAGAGGGAAGAGCAGCAAGATTTGGTGGGGAGCAGCATGGATCAGTTATTACATCTGAGATGGGCTGTGGGTGAATCCCTGGCTTTGGGGGAAAAATACACAAACAGGAAAATGCGCAGGGATGGCAGGGAGGGAGCTGAGCTGCCCCTGTTGCAGGGTAACTCTGTGTTGTGGCTCCAGGGTCAGTCCAATATCGTGGCAGTACAGGCAGGTCTGGAGCAGCCTTAGGACAGAGGAGCTTTGGAGAATAACTTCTGGGTTGAGTGCAGGAAGCAGACTGGTCTGTAAAGTGAAGGGCCATTGTAGGCTGCTGGATCCAGACCTTCCTGCTCAGGTTCATATTCACATCAGTTACTCTTTGCATAGACTTCAAACAAATATCCACCAGTCAGTTCCTCACCACACTGGCTTTATGGTAAAACTGGTTTGCTTGGGGAGTTTGAAATCTTCTTTCCAGCCTAAATATATTTACATCCAATTGAAGCCCCTTTGCTGCTGTTGTCTCCGTGTCTTTAACTAGTCTGGTTCCTGCTTGGTATTTTGCTTTTCAGTATACACTGATGGACACATTTTATCTCCGGTAGGGTCTCCCATGCCAGACAGGTCAAAACTGAAGGGTCAGATAAAATGTGTCCACGGGCAGGATGAGCTCACCAGCCTTCTGGTGGTCATCCTAGGAGAAGGACAACTCTAATTCCAAACCCGGGCAGATGGAGCTCGCTTAGCCCTGTAAGGCCATCCATCCAAGAGAAGGATACTCTAATTAAACCTACGTCCTGAGGACCTCGCTGTCACCGTCCAAGCTTGCCAGGCCCTGGCAGATGAACCTCAGGAGTAAAGGGTGGGACCAGTTCTGCGCAAGCTGAGCCTCACCTAAAAAAATCCACTGCGCAGGCTCGAGGGTTATACCCACGCTTGTAAAGCCCTGCAGTGACAGGTGAGGGACGAAACGGCAGGTGATAAGATGCACTGGAAGCCACAGTCCTAAGCCTGAGTCAAAGGCATACACCTGTCAAGAAGTTGTCATCCTGTCCCATGGATTCAGGCACTAAGCAGAACCATCAGTTGTCTTCCTGGGAAATACCAGGATCCTGCTATTAGACTATTCTGTAATTCTTGCCTGGAGACCTGGTTGTCCATCGTCTTTAGAAGTTTTTGTGTTAAATACAGAATCACAGAATCTCCTTATCACCAGGATCATCAAGTCCAGCTCCTGGCCCTGCACAGGACAATCCCAAAATCCCACCGTGTACCCGAGGACGTTTTCTGAATGCTCCTTGAACAACAGAGATGTGAGTCTTTAGAGCATTTCTAGAATCCAGTGAGTCTGGAAGGAGAAATGTGGATTTTGTCATTAGTTCCTAAAAGGCTTGGTCACATAAGAAGTGTTTGTCTGGTCTGGAGCTGGTTTGAGTTGGGCTGTGACACACACAGTGCTGTCTCATCAGTACCCCATTTATGTCTCACCTTGTTAATCCTTGTCTTCCAGCACTTTTATTTACTCAGTCTCTGATGGACTGACGGTGGGTCTGGAACCAGGGATTTCCATGGGAAGATCCCAGAGCATTCTGCTCTGCTGTCGACTGGGTGCCAAAGCGACTGGCAGGGCACCTCAGATTGCTTCGTACTTCCTGCAGTGGGTTTTTGGTTTGGTTTTTGGTTTAAACATAGCAGAATGTGAAGCTCCACAGGCTGTTGCTTCTATCACTGTAGGAGTGAAGGGGGTTTCATAAGAGAAGGGTTAAGGAAGGCAAGTCTCCTGCTCCCTTTGCTGCCCACGC
Organism: Empidonax traillii; assembly: GCF_003031625.1. Taxonomy (NCBI): domain Eukaryota; kingdom Metazoa; phylum Chordata; class Aves; order Passeriformes; family Tyrannidae; genus Empidonax; species Empidonax traillii. The sequence continues at coordinate 9,960 of NW_020956850.1, forward strand.
TGTGGCCACATGAGCTGACACTGACACTCAACTCCTTTGCAGCAGCCGCTCTCTGTCCTGGACCTTGTTTCCAGAGAGGTGACATCTGGAGGGGAATCTGGAGAGAACAGCAAATTTGGTTCTCACCAGGAGTCTGTGCATGTTTTCTGTCCCTTACCTCACCAGCTCCTTGGCCCTTGACCCCTGAGAGAGTCCCATCTGTCCTGTTCCTCTTCCTATATCCTACCACATGCTCCCTGTCTTCCTTCTCGTGACTGTGGCAATGTGAATGGTTCGTGCTGGTGTCCTGAATAGAAGCAGCTTCAGGTCGAGTTTGACCAACTATTGGCAATGAACATAACTGGGTATGTAGAGGTGGGAGGTAGGAAGGAGAAGAGACTTCTGGATTGCTCAGCTGCGATCCTGAGCAGCCGGGGCAGAGGAGAGCAGAGGAAGGAGCCCACTGGACAGAGCAGATGGGGTTTTTTTTGGAGTCATGTGTTGATTTCCATCAGTACAGCAAAGCCAAGTATCCAATTCAGAGTACTCTGATGAAGTGCCCTCCTTGTCACTGCACGCTACACCAGGGTGACCTGGAATCCCCCAGTGGCAGATGGAATTACACCTAAAGGGAGCCCTGTGGTAGAGCCAGGCTGTGATGTGAACCAGCTGGTTCTGTAATCCAGCCCCAGCCCAAGGCTGCCCCGTTTGCTTTGTGGTGGAATCTCCTTCCGATGTGTCCACTGTGGGCAGACTGCCTGTTTGGTCAGGTCTCAGCCACAGGAAGTGTGTTTCATTTGTTGTGGCAGTGGTGCCTCCGAGACGCGGGTGCCATGGCTCACCCACGGGTTCCGTGGCCGGCCCAATGCGCAAGCAGATCACTTGGGGTTATTATTTATTGTTTTAAAAGTCGTCCCTTGCTCTTGGAGATGTTTTGGCCGCTCCCCGCTCTGCACTGACCCGTAACCACTGTCCCTTCTGCTTCCAGCTGACACTGACCATCGTGCGGCAGACGGGGGGGCTGGGCATCAGCATCGCGGGGGGCAAGGGCTCCACCCCCTATAAGGGGGACGATGAGGTAAGACCTGAGCTGTGTCATTGGTGAGGCACCTGCTTCTGGGGACTGGTTCTCTGTAGCTGGAGGTTGGGTGTCCGTATGTGTTGGCTGTGGGGGTTTTTGGGGCCAGGTGGGAGCAGCCCTGCAGGAAGCTGGTGGGACTGGCTGGTCTGACCTGGAGCGGCCGTGGGAGCAGCAGGTTCCTTCCCACCTGTGTCCTGGGGCACAGGACTCACAGGGCAAAGAGTGTGGGTTTGTTCCACACGTAGCGGCATCAGCTGTGTCATGTTCTGGTCCTGCTTGAAAAGGGTTAACGTGTCATTCCCTGTTGTCCTGTGTCACCTGGGGGTAGCCCCGCAGTGAGTTTCTGTCTCCTCTTCCCAGCTCCTGAACAGGGTGATGTGGCTGCCATGTCCCCACATCCCAGGACTGGTCAGCAGGGACCGACCCTCTCCCCGGAGCTGAGGGGGTGGAGAGGTCTCTGCACTCCAGAGGGTTGAAGAATGGGCTCGACCTCTAACAGGTGATTTTGTTTCCAGGGCATCTTTATTTCCCGTGTGTCTGAAGAGGGTCCTGCAGCTCGCGCAGGGGTCCGTGTCGGGGACAAGCTCCTGGAGGTAAGGGCCTGGCTCCTGTGACAAAGCAAATGCTTCTAGATGACTTGGAGTGGAGTGGAGTGGAGGGAGAAGATGTGCATCACACAGATTTTAGGCCAAATTAAGCATCAGGAGCTGTGAGAGAGCAAAACTGAATTCCTCTGGCTCATAGTTGTTTAATTAATGTTACCGTAAATTTTTTACTGCTTTGTAAGGACGGGACGGCTCCTGCATTCACTCTCCCCCAGCTCTGGAGTGTTGTGTGATGCAGGTGGGAAGAAACACATCTCCAGTGGGCTGAGCTTTGCACACCTGGAAGGTGCAAAAGTAGACTCTGTGGAATAACTTCTTACCCAGGGAGCCATATGCCCGTCTTCGTAGAATCGTGGAGTCATGGAATGGTTTGGGTGGGAAGGGACTTTAAAACCCACCCAGTTCCTCCCCCTGCCATGGGTAGGGAAACCTTCCGCTAGACCAGGTTGCTCCAAGCCTTGTCCAACCTGGCCTTGAACACTTCCAGGGATGGGGCAGCCACAGGCAGCTTCTCTGGGTAACCTGTTCCAGTGCCTCACCATCCCTACGGGGAAGAATTCCTTCCTAATATCCCACCTAACCCTGCTCTCTGTCAGTGGGAAGCCCTTCCCTATGATCTGTCACTCTGGACCCATGTCCAAAGATCCCCTCCACCTCTCTTAGAGCCCCATTAAATACTGGAAGGGGCTCTAAGGTCCCCCCAAGCCTCCTTTTCTCCAGGTTGAGCCCCCCCAGGTCCCTCAGCTGCTCCTGGTGCTCCAGTCCCTTCCCCTGCTCTGTTCTCTTTCCTGGATTCACTCCAGCCCCTCAATGTCCTTCTTTTCGTGAGGGGCCCAAAACTGACCCCAGGATTGGAGGTGCCTTGGCAGTGCCAGCACAGGAGGACAAGAACTGTCCTGGGCCTGTGGCCATGCTGTGGCTGATACAGGCCAGATGCCACTGGTCTTCTTGCCCACCTGGGCACACACGCTGGCTCATGAGCAGCCAGTTTCTCAGGAGAATGTTATGGGACATGGCGTCAAAAGCTTTGCCAAAGTCCAGGCAGACACACCCACCCACAGCCTTTCCCTCGCCCACCGAGTGGGTCACCTGGTCGTAGAAGGAGATCAGGTTGATCAGGTAGAGCCTACCTGTCACAACCCCAGGCTAGCTGGGCCTGATCCTGTGGTTCTCCTGTGTGTGCCACGCTCCAGATCTGCTCCATGGCCTTTCCCACATCAAGGGACTGTCACACTGACAGCTGTACATGTTTTGAGGTGTGAGCAGGCTACGGGGAAGGTGAACAAGAAGTTGTGTCAGCCCGAGTGGTGCTGAGTTTTGTTGGTGGAGATGGTTCTGGGTGGGTGTGTTTGTCTGGGAGCTTGTTGCCTGCAGAGTTGGTACAGGTGTAGGGAAGTTGGAGCTCCCTGTGGAGGGAGCATTTCTCTGAAAGGGCCTTTACTGGGCTGGCCTTGGACAGGCAGCAGGTGCTGAGGGAGCGTAGGGAGACTCCTTGGAGGTGTGGGCACACCTGTGGGAACGAACAGGCTGCCAGCCCAACTCTGAGCTGCTGAGCTGCTTCCCTGCGGCGGCAGCAGCGGCTGAGGCTGGAGCTGTGTGTGAGGTGAGGGCTGTCCCTGCTCTGTGCCCAGGTGAACGGCGTGTCCCTGCACTGCGCCGAGCATCACGTGGCCGTGGAAGCGCTGCGGGGGTCGGGAAGCTCCGTCTCCATGACGGTGCTGCGGGAGCGGATGGTGGAGCCTGAGAACGCCATCACAGTCACTCCACTCCGCCCCGAGGACGACTACAGCCCCCGGGAGCGGCGCGGGGGGCTGCGCTTCCCCGAGCGCCCCGAGGGAGCGCCTGCCACCGAGAGATATTCCACCTGCCTCATGCGGAACGAGAAGGGCCTCGGCTTCAGCATCGCCGGCGGCAAGGGCTCCACTCCCTACCGGGCTGGGGACACGGTCAGTCCTGATCCCCTGGGATCCTGGGTCTTCCTCACCTCTGGGTGTGCAGCACTGGCCCTGGGCTAGTGGGCCAGTTGCACTCTGAGAGCCGGGATATGCTCTCAAGTCAGGGAATCATGGAATCCCAGAGTGGATTGGGTGGGAAAGGACCTAAAAGCTCACCTTGTTCCACCTCCCTGCCATGGGCAGGGACACCTTCCACTATCCCAGCTTGCTCCAAGCCCTGTCCAACTTGGCCTTGGACACTTCCAGGGATGGGGCAGCGACAGCTTCTCTGGCCAACCTATGCCAGGACCTCACCATCCTCATATGGAGGAATATCTTCCCAACATCCCATCTAACCCTGCCCTCTGTGTGTGTGAAGCCATTCCCCCTTGTCCTGTCACTCCAGGCCCTTGTCCAAAGTCCCTCTCGCTCTTTTTTTATAGAAGGAGGGGGGCTGGGGCTCCCGATCTCTGACAGTGACATCTAATCCTGCTGCTGCCCTCTTGGCACGTATTCCAGGCTCTGGGCCACGGGAGGGCTTTGCTGACAGTGGCTCTGGGAGCAGAGGGTTTGTGTGGAGTGGGGAACAAACAGGAAGCGCCAGGGCAGGGGAAGGGTCTGGGAGTGGAGGGGAGAGGGCTGGGACCTGCCTGGCACCCAGGAACGGGTCTGGAGAGCCAGGCCCAGGTGAAGGGAAGCCCAGGCTGCTCTGACCCTCCTGACTGCTCCAGGGGATCTTCATCTCCCGGATCGCAGAGGGTGGTGCAGCCCACCGGGACGGAATCCTGCACGTCGGAGACCGGGTCATCTCGGTGAGTGGGTGTGCAGGGAAGGGGCTGACTTGGCTCCATGCCCTCTCTCATGCAGGGGCTGCTTTCTCTGGCACTGAAGCTGGATTTTGGGGGGCCTTTTTTTAAGCTCCTGAGTCTTTTGTGGGACCATTTAATGTGGGTGGTTTTACCCGGTCTGTGACAGTTGGTGGGTGCAGTTACACCTCCTCTTTCCCTAAAGCCTGTGTGTGAGTGCTTCCCCCAGGGATGACCTGGAGAGAGGTGACATGGCAGCACTGCCCCAGCCTGATGTCCCTCCAGAGCTTGGGGATAGCCCGAGGGGGCTCTGCCTTGGCGAGTGGAAGGGACGGAGCCCTTTCGGACACAGTGGGGTCAGCGTGAGCTGGAGCAGAGGGGGCTGCCCAAAGGTGCTGTGGAGCAGGGCAGGGGTAGCTCGGTGCTCCCCTGCTTCACTCGGAACTCTGGCCCGTTTCCTGTCCTGTCTGTGCGGGTCTCACTGCTCTAACCTCATGTCTCTGCCTACTGTCCCTTGCTCCCCTCCTCCAGGGAGCCTCTTCTGAGCCTCCCGACCCTCTCCCCGTGCTCACGTGCTGCCTGCGAGGGAAAGCTCCTGCATCCTGGTGCTGGTGGTGGGTTTCTGGCCCAGCTGCTGTGGTAAGAGCACGTGTTACCACAGCGCTGGCGTGAGTAAACACTGATACAGCCTCGTCAGTGCTGGCTTCTGTCTGCTCTATCCCTGGGCTGGGGCTGTGTTGTATTTGCTCGGGGACATTTCAGTGGAGCTCAGGCCCAGGTCCTACAGTAGTTTTTTGGCAGGAGACTTCAGTTGGTACAGCATCACTCCCTTCTTGCTAGTGCTCCCCACTCCTTCTAAAATCAAGCCCTGACCCTGACTGGTGCCACATAGACCAAATTATTTTGGGTTTGCTCATGTTTTAGTGCTCCCTGGTACAGAGGCAGGACTGAGGCCCAGCATTTGGGGTTGGTTTGCTCTGTCTGTGGCAAGAAGAGGGAAGATCTTAGAGTCAAAAAGTCAAACCTGTCTCCACCCCCCTTCAGCAGCTCTATTTATACCCATGGGCAGCTTTGTAGGAAAAGCAGATCTAATTCCCTAGTAATAGCTTGCAGTGAATTCCAGGCGGGTCGTGTGGGCTGAAGGCTTACAGGGCTCGGGGGCCTGTGCTGGATTTTGATGTGGCTGAGGCCTTGCTGTCATTAGTCCCAACACCCCCAGTGGGGTCCCCTCGGTACCTGTGACAGGTGATTGTGGCCATACAGGTTTGGTGCTGAGCACGAGCTGCAGCTCAGGTCCTGTGCTCAGCCCTGATGAATGCAGGAGCAGGTTACTGCTTTCCAGGAGAACACCCACTGGACTATTCCCATAACTTCCGAGCAGCCTGCTTTCCACACCCTTTTGAAGCAGTGGTTGCCCATTTTTGTTGGAAGAGCTCCAGGCTGTGGTGATTCCTGGGATGTGGGTGCAGGCTGCATGTGTTCCCTGTACCTGCATGGGGAAGGGGAGGACCCCAGTACCCGCTAGGTACTGGGCACATGGGTCCCACGGGCAGGGCCTATTTCCAAAGCCGTGGTCTCCTGGGCGTGCCTCAGCTCTAACTTTGCCAAGGATCTTGTTTTCTTAGGGAAACAAATACAGCACAGCTTCGTGCTCTTCCCCTGTGCTCTAAACCCTCCTGGACCTTTCCACAAGGGAAGGACCAGAATCGCTCCTTTGACTTTCCTAAGGGAGCTTTGAGCACATGGACTGAAGAGCCCAGCCTAGGTCTCCTCTCCGAGTTAACACCTCCCAAAATTCCCCAGAGAGTGACACTCACTCCCCAGCTTCCCTGTATTCCCATATCTCTTGGGAGTCCTTTTGGTGGGGGAAGTCATGGGGCAGGGAGCTGCTGGGGGCAGTGTCAGAGAGTTGGAGTTGTGGGATGGGAATCTAGCAGGGAAGGTGCAGGATTGGGAGCAGTCACTAAAGACATCCTTTTTTTTTTTGAAGGGACTGGGAGTAGGCTAAAGAAAACTGATTCTGGGGAGATTTAGGACAGTGGTAGGTGACACGTGGAGTCCTAATGAGGCAGTTTGATCCCTGAGAGTTTCGCCAGGATAATATAATTTCCTATCCCTTCCTCTTGGGCAGTCAGAGAGCTGCGCTGCATTGCTGACCTTGCTTTCTAGCTAGATAAAGGCCATGGAAAATGAGCTGCCTAAAGGCTGGGAGGGCTCCAGCATCGCCAGGTAATGGAGAATTACTGGGTGAAGTGCATCGAGGGCTGTTACACCTGATACACCTCTGACCCTGGGAGTCCCGTGCCCTGATCCCTGCGCTGGGGAGGTACCTCTGAACCCTTCTGGTCCGACCCCCTCATCGTATCAGGGACAGGAAAATAGCAGAGGGGATGTGGGAAATCAAGAGTGGGTGATGCTGGAGCAGGTCTGTCTGTGGAGTATTGTTGTAGAGTCACAGAGTCAGAGCAAGGCTTGGGTTGGAAGGGATCTTAAAGATCATCTTGTTCCAGTTCAGTGATTTTGTTGGGCCTTGATCTGGTAGTAGAACCCAGAGTCTCTCCTGCATGTCACTTTTGTTAACTGTCTGAGGACCCAAGGGATCCTCCCTTCCCACTCCTCTGGACACATGGCTGCCACTTTCCCTGCTCCCAGGTCCAGCCATCAGCAGGGATAAGTGCAGATTCCAAAGGTGGAACACACTGCAGACCTGGCTGGCTCCAGATTCGCACAAGCAAGAGGTGGGGGCAGTACCTTTACAGGTGCACACCTGAGCACAAGGAGTCCTCACGGGGCAGGAACAACAGCCAGCTTCCCCCAGGTCCTGCCTACCAGCTCATTGGGTTTGCTGGTGGAATGGGCACACATTCCCTGCCTCTCTCAGGGAAATGCTCGTGTCTGTAGGTCTCCAGCCTGTGGCCCAAGCATTGAGGTCTTTGAGGCTCTTTGGCCAGACCCTGAGCTTTTCATCCAGCTTCTGGACCAGCTCTTGGCTCTCCCTGCCTTTTGGATTCCTGCTTGCTGGCTAGTCCAGCTTGAATTTTACCAGTAGCTCTCACGCATGTACCCAGAACAGCGTGAACTGGCACAGTTCATACAGAATGGGGGAGAAGGCAGAGCAGATGTGGTGATCAGGCCCAGGGCTTGGCCACAGTGGCACTGACCAGCAGCCTCTTGTTCTCCACCCTCAGCATTTCCCTGTGCTAGTTCCTCCTCATTCATCCTGGGCCAGTCCCCTTTCCCTTTTGGTAAACATTCCATAATAAGTGCTGCACATTCCCACAACCCACCTTAAAGCTTCCTGCAGCCAGCTGGCCCTTTCCACTAGAGCTGTGCTGAGATAACCCCTCATAATCTCCACTGCCTCTGTGGATGGGTTGCCAAGTTTGACTGCACTTCTCTAACGTGGGTGATTCCTTTGATGATCCATTCAGGAGTGTTCAAGCCCCGTCTGTGCTACTTGCATTCCATTAAGGTCTGTGCACCTTTGTGGTTAATCTGTTGCCTTTCCTGCTTGCTGCCTTGTCACCTGTGCTCAGCAGCCACTACCCAGGTCCTTTTCATCCTTCCTCTTCCTGCGGGCATGTGCCAGCTGCTGCCTTCACATCCTTGTGGTTGGTGCCAGAGGTGTCCCATGGGGACAGTCCCCTCAGCAGGGTTGACACTGTGGGGCTCAGATTTTCCAGCACAGAACAGGATTGCTTGTGGTTCTCCTTCCCTGTCGCGGTGGGAGCAGCACCTGTGACTGTGGGCGGGACAGGGCCGGTCGGGTGAGTGCTGGGGGTGTCTTGGGGTTCTGGACAAAACCCTGTCAGACTGTGTGTGTCAGCTCAGTGCAGGAACTGCTCTCTGGAAAGGAGCTGGGGAGTAACGATATTTGGGAATCAGGCTGTGAGGAATTGGGCTACAAAGCCCAATTGCTGTGGCTGTTGCAGTCATGTTATTTCATGAGCTAGTCAAACCCCATCTTGGCAGCTGCTGTTTTCACGTCCTCGTTCATTTTGCAAAGCTTTTACAGAACCTAATGACCTTTTAATTTCCAGCTTCAACTTTCTCCTGGCAAGTTTTGTCCTTTTGGCATTGTTCTTCCAGCTTGGCTCTTGGTTTTCTGCCTCTCATACATTTGTGGAGAACAGTTGCATCCCTCTGGTCCTTTGAGTTTCAAGGGAAGCTGTTTTAATTTTGTAGGAAAGGCTCTCTGTGCTTCCTGGTCTCTCTGTACCTGGGGTCACTTTTAATGCCTTAGAGCTGTCGTCTCCCCCGGGCTGCCATGACCTTGCCCAGCGCAGGTGGCCACCAGTGGCCGGGTGACCAGTGACAAATCTACCTTTCAGTGCCTATGTCTGGGCTTTGGGTGGCTGATAAGGTCAGGTGGCCCGGTGACAATGCAGCATGTGCTGCAGCACATCGATTTGTTGTGGCATCGTGGCTGAAAATTGCTCTTTTGGCTTCTCCCACGTTGAGATGTTTGGCCCCATTCCTTTACTACAGCCTCTTGTCCCAGTGGGAAGCTGGAATGCTGGGAGTGCTGGGGTGTTCTCCTGGGTGAGCATAGGCCAGGCCCAGCTGGGTTGGTTGGGGTGTGGGAGGTGGAGCATCCCATGTGGCCTGTGGGGTCCCCTGGAGCATCAGTGCTGCAGGGCACCAGCTGCACAGGGAAGGTGGGAAAGGGGCAGGAAAGCTGTCTAGGAAGGGGGTTGGGATCAGGCAGGAATGAGCAGGCCCCCGTGTCCCTTCGCCAGGTAGGAGGGAGCGGGATGAGTTACAGGATGGAGCACAGGTGTTTGAGCTGGGGCCGTGTTCCAGCAGAATGGGGTCCCTCAGGGGCTTGGCTGAGCGCTGGAAATGCCGGGGAGTGCCGGGGCAATGGACTGACACCGAGTTTGCGGGTTGTTCTAGATCAATGGGGTAGACATGACAGAAGCCAGGCATGATCAGGCCGTAGCGCTGCTTACCGCGGCCTCCCCCACCATCGTGCTGCTGGTAGAGAGAGAGGGCTCGGAGCAGCCCGGCGAGGGAGACTCGCCTGGCGCGCCCCGCGTGCGCATGCACTCCCCCCCGCCGCTCCCCGGCCCTGGGGGCAGCCCACCCGAGGAGACGCCCGCGCCGCAGAGGAACCACCTCCCCAAAGGCCTGGAGGATCAGTACCCCATCGAGGTGAGCCCGGCCTGGGGATATGGGATGGTGCAATCCTGGGTGGGTTTCATTTGCAGACGTGGTGTTGGGGTGGGAGTTGGCGCGCCGGGTTCTCGGGGCGCGGCAGAGTCATCGCAGAAAAGCTTGGGGTGCAAGGGACCTAAAAGCCCATCCATTTCCACCCCCTGCCATGGGCAGGGACACCTTCCACTAGACCAGGTTGCTCCAAGCCCCATCCAACCTGGCCTTGAACACTTCCACAGGGATGGGGCAGCCACAGCTTCTCTGGGCAACCTGTGCCAGGGCCTCCCCACCCTCACAGGGAAGAATCTCTCCCCAGTATCCCATCTAACTCTACCCTCTGTCCGTGTGAAGCCATTCCCCCTTGTCCTGTCACTCCAGGTCCTTGTCCAAAGTCCCTTTCCGGCTCTCTTGGAGCCCCTTCCAGCTCTTCTCCCGCAAGGGGAAACCCTCTTGTCTTGTGTGTGTTCACCCATCAAAACACCCCTAATTCCATGGTTTTAGTGTTTGTGGTCCTTATGTGATATCCCTCATTCCCTTTGACTCCTTTTCTTGTTCCCTCAAGGAAATCCACCTGGTGAAAGCGGGTGGTCCCCTGGGCCTCAGCATCGTCGGAGGCAGTGACCATTCCAGCCATCCCTTTGGGATTCATGAGCCAGGGGTCTTCATCTCCAAGGTAGAGTTTGAGGAGAGGCGCCCACCCCTGAGCTGTTGGATTATTGGGGTTAAGGTGAAAGGTTTTGATGCGAGCCCAGAAGTATAGGATGGATTTATGAAATAAAGGGATGGGAGGGGGATGTGTGAAGGGTTGTACTGGATGTGCTGCTGCTGCTGCTGGAACCATCTAAGGGCACATAAAAGCCTCAAACCTGTGTAATCTGTGCCGAACCCTTCGGAGGGATCCCAGTTAGCTTCTGAAATTGCTGAGCTCCTTTTGGCTTTAGCGAGTCATGAGAAAATGCTGGCCCTGCAGAAAGCCAGTCATCACTGGTGGGATGAGTGCAGGGAGACCCAGAACTGCTCTGCTGCACTCAGGCCAATGCCCTTCGACCCCACGTTCCTGTTCCAGCAGTGACATCAGCTAATGCCATTTAGGGACAGCACACAGGCCAGTCACTGGCTGCAGCCCATTCCCTCACAGTCCTGCACATCCGTGCTCCTTAGATTAGGGATGCTGGAGAGGACATCCCTGCCCAGCCCTTTCTGCTTTCCAACATCTCTTGTCCGATGGAGATGCTGAATCTGTCTCCTCTGACACCCATGGCTGGGAGTCAGGATTCAGACCTTGTCAAGGGCTGTTAGGAATTCTGGAAGTGATGCCTGCCAGATCCCTTCCTTCATGTGTCCATTGTTCCCCTAGCAGTACTTCAGCAGGTCAGTGGAGCAGGATTTGCTCTTCCCAAAGCCAAACTAACCTTTTCCCACCATCCCTGCTTGCCCACATACTCACAGATGTCAGCCTTTCCTTGCTGACTCCTTTGTTTTACCAGAAGCAGAGGTTTGGTGCCATGGTTAGTCCCTCTGTAGCTCTCAGGATCCCCTGTAGAGAGCACTGGGTGAGGGCTGGAGTTGTACTGGTGCTGTCAGTCTTGATTACAATCACGGACAAAAAAATGGCAAAGCTGGAACAGCTTTGGTTTAGATAAAATTGGGAATATGAGAAAAACATACAGAAATGGCCGTTCAAAGCAAATCCCGCTTCATTCTTTGCCAGTGTTCACAGGTATATCACCTCTTGGGGAACTTGGGCTGCAGGGGGAGGAGTCAAAACAGGCTGGGAGGATGCCCAGGGACACAGTCATATCTCCAAGGAGAGATGGAATTCCCTTCTCCAGTTATACTGATGGTTCTCCGCAGGTCATTCCCCGGGGCCTGGCATCCCGCAGCGGGCTCCGTGTCGGGGACAGGATCCTGGAGGTGAACGGCATCGACCTGCGCCATGCCACCCACCAGGAAGCGGTGAACGCTCTGCTCTCCAACGCCCAGGAACTCACCATGGTGGTCCGGAGGGACCCGCCTCCGCCTGGTATGCAGGTGGGTTCTGAGTGAGAGGACTGGGGGCAATCACGCAAGGTCACTTCTGGAGGCAGTTTCTTACCTGGCTGGAGGTCTGGGACTAGGACACCACCAGACTTCTGTTTGGAATTTCCTTCTTTGGAAGGATCCAGTCTCTTGTAAGCGTATTTCCAGTGGGAGAGTGGTGAGGCTCTCTTGCCTTGCCCGTGGTGACTCTGTCATCAGAGAATGACCAGATTCCATGAAGACCACACCTGAGCAGGGAACAGAAAAGGGCAGAGCCTCACCAAAGAGAACAAACTGCCAGGTGAGGGACAGGATTAATTCAGGACCTCTTCAGGGCATTGAGAATATGGCCACTCCAAGGAGTGTTCCCCCAGCTATCCCAGCATGATCTTGTCCCAAAAACAAGAACACTTTTCTGTGTTTCCAGGAAATATGTATTGAAAAGGCTCCAGGAGAGAAGCTGGGCATCAGCATCCGGGGTGGAGCCAAGGGCCATGCTGGCAATCCGTTTGATCCCACCGATGAAGGCATCTTCATTTCCAAGGTACCAGAGCATTAACTCTGCAGGTCAATGCCATGCGAGGACTGCCAGGAGAAGGGTGATCCTTGGGGGATCTGTTGGGTGTGCTCTCTCTGCTTTCACTGTTGCAGCAGTTCTAGAGACTCTTCCTCCACCTAAGGAGGCAAATCCCTGTCCTTTCATATTTCCTCCTCTACAACAGCTACACCATTTGTTCTTCCATTTTCTGTTTGCCTTTATTTTGCCTTGTGTTTCCTCTCACATTTTTTTCTGTAATGTGAACCCACACATCCTTCCTTTTCCCCACATTCCTGTTGCTTCCCACATGCCTGTGGCTTCCTGCCCCCTCTGACGCATGAGCTCTTCCCTCCTTCCATGGGGAGCATCAGGAATTACTCCCCTTTTCCTCCTGTGCCACACACCCTGTGACTGCTTGTGTCACACTTATTCTCGAATCACTTTTCCCCCAGAAGTAACACGTGTTTTCTTGTTTTCTTCTTCCTCTTTGCATGTCTGATCCCTGCCTACTTCCTCCTTAGTTTGTCTTCATTTGCATTTCCATTGTGTCTCTCCCCCACCAAACAGTGATTTCCCTTTCTGAGATCCCATCATGATTTGAGAGCTTTTCCTTCTCACCAGCTTCACTGGCAAAGCCAAAGCAGTTTGTTTCCTTGGGACAGCACATTTCAAATTCACAGTCTTTTATCTCCCATAAGAGATTCTTGCACACCTGTCTCCTCTACCAGTCTGTACAGGCTCTTCCTTCCCTGCTCTCTCCATGAGTCTACTGCAGTACTTGCAGATGCTTCTCCTGACTCGTTGTCCCCTCTCGCTCTGTCCTCCCGATGGTCCCCGTGCTCTCTGATCTCCTCTGTCACCTCTCCAGTGACACCGTGACCTACCCCGGTTTGTTCCAGGTGAGCTCCTCTGGGGCTGCGGCCCGGGACGGCCGCCTGAAGGTGGGGATGCGGATCCTGGAGGTGAATCACCAGAGCCTGCTGGGAATGACGCACACGGAAGCGGTGCAGATCCTCCGAGGGGTGGGCGATGCGCTCCTCGTGCTGGTGTGCGACGGCTTCGACCCCAAGGCTGCAGCTGCCATCGAGGTGAGGACTGGAGTCCCAACCTTTTGCTGTAGATTTTTTTTTTTGAGGTCCCAGATTTCAAAGTCTGACCTATGATATGAACCAGAGGCGGTTGCCAGTCCAGAAAAGCAGTGGTCCCTCAGTACTGTCTCGTTCCTGCTGCTTCCAGAGCTGTCCCATGCTAGCACTGCACTGAAATGAAGTTTTCAAGCTCACTTTCCCCAGGCTATTATTTGGGCCCATTTTTTTTTGGCCAATATTTCCTTTGCAGTCAGTTGTCTGGCTCTTTATTGTTGTTTGCCTTTCAGGATAACGCTTCCCTGGAGCAACCCTGTGCTCTCTCAGATTTCTGTTTTCAAGGCTCAGCTAGTCAGCTTTTATTTCTCCAGGAGAACATGAACCCAATCCCTGCTCACCTCATCCCTTTCTTGCACCTGGGTCCATTTAATCTTTCTTAGATTATGGACCTGGGTCCATTCATCTTTCTTAGACCTCAGGTTCCTTGAGCACTTGTCAGCTGAAATGGCTGAAGGGTTAGAACTGGGTGCTCATAAGGTCCCTTCCAACCCAAACCAGTCTGGCATTCTGTGGAATGAGGTTTCAAATTGTGGAAGAGTTCTGGTTCTCACAATCAGGGATTGTCCTGGTACTCCATACCTGGGAGCCCGGGATAGGGAGTTTTTGGAATGGCACTCTGGGGACTTCCAGCAGGTGAGATTTGCCTTTTGCTTTGCAGATGTCCCCAGGAATCATTGCAAACCCTTTTGCTGCTGGCATTGGGCGCAAGAACAGCCTAGAGAGCATCTCCTCCATTGACCGGGATTTGAGCCCTGAGGAACTGGAGATCCTGCAGAAGGTGGGTGTTCTGGCTGAACTGGGAGCATGTTAGAGAGTGGAAACAGCTTCTGGAAATCTCTAGTCAGTCTTCCCTTGGTGCATGGAATCTGCAGCGTAACAGGCACTGGACATGGCATGGGATCCCAGCACTTGGATCAGGAATGCGCTAGGATGAGGCTGCGGCGCCTTCACGAGGTTCCAGGTGCTCCAGGTGTGGAGAGAGCACTGGTTGAGGCGGCTCTAACTCTGCTCTCTCCTAGGAGATGGAAATGGTGAGAGAAGCAACTCAGTGGGAGAGAGAAGAAATGGAGAAAGTGGTGAGAGTTTTTTTGTGTAGCAAAATCTGTTTGTGGCAGTGACTTTGCTGAGCCCGTGAGCCCCGAGGAAGGTGCCACAGGTTATCTCTGTGCCGTTGTCAGTGCCACGGCAGCTCTGGATCTCTGTTTCCTTGTCAGTGCCATGGGCAGCTCTGGGCATTCCCTCTCTGTAGAGAAGCACTCCATTACCCCAGCTGCTCTTTGGCTTTGCTGTATCTCCCTATGCACCTCTCTGGTGATGCGCCTCTGGTGTTCAGAGTCCATTCTTGTTACCTGCTGGTACCTCCTGGCCAAGCTGCAGCTTTGAGAAAAATGGCCAGTGAGCTTGGAAGTCGCAGATTTAATCAGTTCTCACCGTCCAGTACCCCATGACCTGACAGAGCTTTTGTGAGCAAAGATGAGAACACACAGCTCAGAGCTGCCCTGAGTGGAGAAGTGACACTGGTAATTAGTCACAGCTTTGTTCTCCTCAGTTCACATGGTCGTTTCTCTGCTTTGCTGTGAGCATTTGGTGTTTCTGCCCATTGGTTCAACCTTGCACAGAAACAGAGATAGAATTTTCTGGAAACAGAAGTAAGATTTCCCAGAAATAGATCAACAGACTCGAGCCCCTCAAGGACTTGGGGTTTCCACTCATCTCTCCTAAAACAGTAATTTATCCAGTCAGCATTTGGAAGAGAAAAAACTGAATTCTTTGGTCTTGTCAGTTGGGAATCTGCTCCTCTGGCAGTTGAGTGTGCACATTTTGCAGGTGTTTCATCAGGTTTCCAGTTCAGTCACACCTGACGTTCTCTCAGCAGTTGCAGTCTCTCAGCCTTTTCACATTTGCTGCCCCACAAGAGTGGGGTGAGGTTGGCAGTTCTGATGGAAGTGGAACGACCTTACAGAATAATCTTCAACCTGATCCTGTGGGAGGCTTCCTGCTCATTGCTAGATGACCCTGAAAAGTCCCTTCCCACCCAAACCATCCTGTGATTCTGTGAATAATTTAGGCAGGAGGGACTTCACCAGTGCCCTTGGTTCAGCCCAGAGTGGAGCCAATTCAGATCAATTTAGTTTTTCCTATAAAATGCCCAGTTCTTTGCCTGAGCAGGAACTTAGAGTGGTTCAGCAAACCTGATTTCATCGTGTTTCTGTTGGAGCAAAAGCTTTTCCTGCCAGTTTTATGTTGGCAGCATATGCATTTGAATCTGTATTTGAATATGCATATATGGATTTGAATATGGATATATGGATTTGAATATGGATATATGGAGTTGAATACGCTCCAGGAGACTTCAGGTACTGTGGGGTCGGTATCAGTACTTTTAACACCTGTGAATAAACCAAGTCTGGCCCCAAACTGCTGCTCAGGCTGAGCAGGTGGCATTTGTCCAGGCTCAGGTAAAGAAAGGTTTTGCCAAAGTTTATACTGAGATTACTTAAAAGTACTTGGCAAAAAAAAAAAAAAAAAAAAAGTAGGAAAACCTTTTGGATCAGTGAAGTAGCCTTGGCTATGTCTCATTTTAAAAATGCTGGTATTTTTTGGTACCCCTTCCCTTGGAGTGTCAGGAGGAGGCAGCAGTGGATGCTCCAGGCTCCTCAGAGGAATAAATTTCTCTCAAGGGTGGAGCCAGCACTGTGTGGTGGCCATTGGAACGCTGAAGGAAGTTCCCATCTTGGTGCCACGTCCTCAGTAATTTCTGTCACCGTTTTTGGATCTTTTTTCTTGTTCTTCAGTGATTTGGGTTGATTCCTGCACAAGAACAATAGAGACCAAACGTGTCTCCAGCCTACAGCCAGTTGTGAACTGAAGAACTGGGAAGAATTTTGATTTTGCTCTACTCGCTGTAGAGGTTTTCAAACCCACTTGCTGCAGACATCTATTGCCTTCAGTTCTCTGATAGTTCAGCTTCTGGTAGAAATATCAGTAACTCCAAATGTCCGTGGACTGATTCCTGGTGTATTTGTCTGTCCCAGCTCCGTGGCTCTAGTTATTTTTCTAATCTTAATCCAGATCCTTCCCCAATGTTGTCAGAGATGGACTTTGAGCATTTCACAGCTCCACCTGGGCTGGCTGGTGCTCCTGTCGCTTCTCAGAGAAGTACTCCTGTACTCAGAGAAGGGTCATACACTAGATTAGTGTCACCTGGAACCCTCACCCTACAGAGAGCTTGTCCAGAACCAAGCATAACTGGATCCAGAATAGACCTTTAACTATCCCTCAGTATCCCTTTGGGAGTTGTGATCCTCCAGACCATTCGTGTCTTCTCCTGTGGAGGCCGGGGGCAGTGTGGGACACTGAGCATCTGTAATGCATGGAAGCTGTTGAAGAGAAGGGCCCAGGTGCTCAGCAGAGTTTTCAGTTGGCTCCCTGTCAGCTGCTTTCCACCTCTCAGCCTCCCAGCCTTGGGACTTCTGGACCATCTTGGGAGGAGCAGCCGGGAGGGTTCTGTAGGCAGGAGAAGGGAAGGATGCTGCTGCTGTGTCCCCAGCTCTGGGCAACAAAGCACAGAGGTATCAGCGCCCAGAAATCAGTCTTTAGGACAAGTCCCACACTGATCCCTTCCTGTTACAGCCTGGAAGCGAGCCCATGGCTGGGACTTTCGGGATTAGTCACTGGTCACTCTGTAGTGTCCCTGTGGTGCTGAGTGACCGTGGGCTGATGGTCTGTGCTGGGCCCGGCCTTGTGCTAAGACTGATCTGTCCCTCCCTGATGTGTTTATGTGATGCTATAAGCAGCATGTGAGTTTTAGGCCTTTTTTTCCTCGGTGACAGCCAGGCCTGTGCTCTGTAGATTTGTTTTTCCGTTCCTTTCCAACCTCTCTTGCTCTGTCAAGGTGTCTCTTCCGGCAATGAGCAGCCTCCTCCTCTCCCTTAGTGCTTTGTGTGGCTTGTGCTTTCCTTTGCTTTCCCCAGGACTGTCCCTGCTGAGGATCTTGGGGATCTCTGCTCTCCCCCTGCACTGTGGCAAGCCTGATCGTGTTGTCCGGGGTGTCCCTGTCCATTCTGCTGGTGATAATTATGCGGGTGCAGAATTCCAGCTCCTCTTTCCCTGGACCCAGGATTCATGCTGAATTTCTGCTCCCCCTCTGCTGGTGCTGGCACTGCTCCTCTATCCCCTTGGGAGTTCCTACCTGGCATGTCTGACCTCTTTCCCTCTCTCTTGTCTCTCTGCTCTGGCTTTGTCCTGTCCCACGGAAGGAGCAGATGCGTAGGGAGCGGGAGGCAGCCACGCAGCAGCTTGAGGAGGAGGTGGAGGTGAGCAGCACGGAGGGAGGGCTGGAGAGTCCCAGAAAAGGGCTACATCTGGACTGGAAGGCTGGAGAAGTCCCAAAAAAGAGTTTGTTCCCTGTAGCCTGTGTTCTCCATTCCCTCCCCTAAAAGGATGTCACTTTGGGGATAACAGAAGAGATTGGAACTGAAGAAATGTATAAGGGATTGAGAAAGGGACGGTGGAAAACAGTGGCTGGTTTGAAACCTGGACTTCTGTTTGGGGTTAGAAAGGCAACACATGACAAGATAAATTGAACAAACTTGTAGAGTGAGTGTGAGTTAAGGCTGAGAAAAGAAACTAGAGGAATTGCAGAATTGTATTCTTGAACATGTCCAGGTCCAGACTGGAACTGTTCTGGATGCTCTTGGAGCAAACGGGTAGGTACAGCACATTCTCCTCCCTCCCTGTGAGGGCATGGATGTGGGAGCAAGAGGAGTGAGAGGATCTGAGCAGCAGTGGGTGGCCAGGAGCCCACAGTGATATGTTCTCTGCAGGGTTTCTCAAGCCCAGCCCCCGCCATGCATCCCCATGGTTGTGTTTGGAACAATTCCAGCTCCTTTTCCAGGCAGAGTTTTGGAGATAAGGCCTTGGTTATTACTGGGGTGGTTCCCTTGTCATTGCTCTTCCTCCTTTGACTTAGTTACTGACTTTGGGCCTGACCCGTTGCTGGTGTTTGTGGTTTTTTGCCCCTCTCCAGAGCATCCCCAGTGAACCCCTGCGCCTGGACTACCGGACCCTGGCAGCACTGCCCAGCAGCGGCCTGCAGAGAGGCAACCGTGCTGTGAGTGGGGGCTGGGGGGGGTCCCTGCAGGGGGGGAGGCTGTGAGGGGACCGAGGAGGTGGGGATCCTGTGGGGGAGTGGCCACGAGGGAGTTAAGGAGGTGGGGGTCCCTCTGGGGGAGGCAGCGAGGAGCTGTGGAGATGGGGATCCCTGCAGGGGAGGCCGTGGTCCTTTCCTTACGTGCCCTTCGCCTGTGCCATGCTGTGGGAGGTGACAGCATCCTTTGCAGAGGAAAACAGGGAAGCAGAACTGGGGGGTACTCTGGCACTGAAACAGGAGGTAGCTGCAAAAAAAAAAAAGATGGGAATAAGAAAATGAGGAGAGCAAGGGCCAGGTAGTTTTTCTTTTTGGGAAGAGAAGTTGCAAAGTTGCAAAAAAAAACAAAGTCTGGAACAAGGCAGAAAGAACACCCCAGAAGAAAGAGAAGGGGAGGTGAGTGGAAGAGTGCAGGGGTTTGTTGTGGAAGGAAGCAGCTCCAGAAAGCTGCCAAGGAGGGAGGCAAAGAATCTTCCCAACACACTGATGACAGCGTTGGGTGCACAGCTCAGTTGTAAATCCATTTTGGAGTGGTGTTCAGAAAGGAGAAAGGCTGAAGATGCTGAGACTGAAAAGTATTTAAAAAAGTTCAAGGCCGGGTTGGACAGGTCTCGGAGCAACCCGGTCTAAAGGGAGGTGGCCATGGCCATGGCAGGGGGTGGGACTGGATGGTCTTCAGGGTCCCTTCCAACCCAAACCATCCTGAGATTCTATGAAAACCAAGATTCCCCTGGCCTGCAGAAGGCAAAGTGGCTGTGGTTGTGTGTCGTGGCTGAGCCCTGTGGCTCATGTATCGTGCTGTGTGTCGTGACTCCAGCTGTGGATGCTCCTGCCCTGTGCTCTGCCTGCCAGTCCCTCATACGTGGTGGTGAGAAATTCCAGTTTTCACAAACTTTATGGATTACGAACTGATCTCCCTTCTGTATTGTTTAAATTCTCCCCTTTCCATCTTTGCTTCCTTTTATCTTCCCTGCATCACCCCTATTCCACTGGGCTTCTGTCTGCTCCTTCGCACATCCTCGGTGTCCACCTTCCTTTCCTTCTGGTGTGGCAAGACCTCCCTTTGCTCTCATCATCCCACTCCATCGTTTTGGGATCATCTTTTACCTTTCTAGTCTCCATTCCATTCCATGCAAACAGGTCTCTTCTGTTCTCTTTCCTCCCGTTTCCAGGCCCTCTTGCTTTCTGCCTCACTCAATGACAGCCTTGCATTGTCTCCAGCTCTGGCTCCTTTTGTTCCCGTACTTCTCAGCTTTTAGGTTTCCCTCCCGCTGCTCACACAAAAAGCATTATCAGGAAAAGGTTTATTTTTAGCACCTCTGAGTGTAACTCGGTAGCTGGAAGAGGGGGAGAGCCAGCCCCAGGCAGCAGCTGCCTCCGTGTCGGACAACCCAAGCGTGGTCCCGAGCGGAGCAGCCTCTGGGAGCTTGTGCCTCGCAGCCTGTGTCAACCCGGGAACGCCTGGCATGGGAATGTGGGGCTGAGTGTGCCGGAATGCCGGGGTGATGGGCGGCATCTATAAATGTCCTATTTCAGGGAAGGGCCCAAGGGTGCCGATGGGTGGTTTTTGTCCAGCTGTCGCTGGCCCCGTCTTTGCTCTGGTTGGAAAAGTACGTCTGCCTGGACCGTGGGGACAAGTGAGATTCTGGTGTGGGGATAGGGAGGTTCTGGTGGTCTTTCTGGAGCTGCTCTGGCCTGTTTGGTGACCGCTGGAAGACTCAGCCAGGGTGGGCTTTCCAGCAGAAGGACAGGCAGGTCAGCGACAGGTCGTCCATCTCTGGACAGTCTGACTGCATCCAGATGATCTGTTCTCTTGTCCCGTTCCCACTGGGGTTTTCTCTTTCTCCCTGTCTCCAGCCCAGCTCTCTCACCACATACGTTCTCCTCTAGAAACAGTGTCTGGGTATCTTTTACTGACAGAGTTCTGTGCAAAGAAGCTGTTCCTGTCGTTGCTCTGGGATAGGAGGAGCTGTAGGGAGCTGTTCCTATCCTCATCATGGTACGTGAGGAGCTACATGAAACCATTCCTGTCCTCACTGTGGGGCAGGAGGAGATGCAGGGAACCATTCCTGTCCTGGCTGTGGAGCAAGAAGAGCTGCAGGGAATTGTTCGTGTTCTGATAACGGAGCAAGAGGAGGTGCACATCAATCCTGACCGCTGTAACTGAGGGTGGAATTTGTCATGAGGGTTCTGAGAATGGCCCCCAGAGGAGGGAGCAGGTGACTGTCTGCCTCGGATCAATCTGTGTTGCTGCATCTGGGTCCCTTTGTGAGCAGGATTTAACAAAGGCTGATGATTTGCCTGTTCTGTTTGTCCGCTCTTAGAAGCCCAACTGAAAATTCCCTTCGGAAGCAGCGTGGGAATGCTCGTTTGGGCGATGCTCTTTGGCCATGCAGCCGGTGTACTGCAATGTCTGGGTGGAAGCTGTGGCTGCCCCATCTCTGGAAGTGTCCAAGGCCAGATTGGACAGGGCTTGGAGCAACCTGGTCTAGTGGAAGGTGTCCCTGCCCCTGGCAGGGGAGTGGAATGAGATGAGCCCTGGGATTCTGTGACTCTATGACTGTGCCCTTGCAGGAGTCAAAGAGCTGTTACAGTCTCTGTCATCGAACAGGTGGGAAAGCCAGACCCACGAGGCACTGATCACAGCAGAATGATTAAAGTCTAGCTTTGCTTTCTGGACTATGGGAAGCGGAGAAGAACTGACATGTCTCGGTGCCAGGCCACCATGATTAGTTAATTAACAACCCGTACTTTCTTCTCTGAGTTTGTTTCTCTTTGGTTTCTTGCCACTGATTCTTTCTCTGTACTTGGTTCTGCAGATTTCAGATTAGATTTCTTTCAGTGCCCTGGAGATTGCAGGGTAACACATGCTTGTCCTGTCTGCAGGCTGGGAAAGCTCACTGCATTGCCCAAATCTTTGCTAACCCAAAATAGAAATTGTGGCTTGTCTGACAGAAATAGTTCCTGTGGGGCCAGGGAGTGAGAAATCCCCACCGGGACATGCCACGACAGTGGAAACTGGAGCTTACAGCTAGGGGCAGATCCTGCCCAGTTCCAGTCAGTTCCAAGAACAAAATAGGGATTAAGGCTCCCCACGGACTATCAGGCCTGATGGCCCTCTGGGCAAAGGCGGTTGGAATTAGGGTTTTCACACTGGAAAGTCATGTAGCCACAATGGCAGGATTTCTCAAGGTAGCACAGACTTTGCTGCTCAGGAAACGTGATATGAGCCAGGGCTCTGCCAACCACAGAGGTTGGGTTTGGGGGGGTTAGGGGAGGGCCTCCGAAATTCCTGAGCCTCCCAGCTGCCATTGTAGTCACCAGCCCACCCTTGAGAGCTATTTTGGTGACCACTGCCATGACACAGGAGCTGGAGAATGTGTTCTGAACAGGAGAGGTCTTTCTGCTCCCCAGAGGCACTTGGATGGAAGGTTTGTTCTTTGCTCTCTGCCTTTCTCTGCTCTCTTGACGAAGGCTGTGGCTGGGGTAACAAATTTTCTTCTACAGCATTAAGAGGAAGGGTCGGGGCTTCGCCTGGACTGGGTGCAAGCCCTGGCAAAGCTGGGGCTGCCTCAGTCCTGCCCTCAGCAAGAGCCACCCAAGGGGTCTGTGCTCCATCAGCTCTACTGAGCTCTGGTACTTTGGGTGAATTGTGATGCCCTGGGGCCATAAAACCACGTTCACCTGTACAGGTGTGATGGAAATGCACGGGGTGGGTGTTGTGTGACTACGTGGCAGTGTGACAGCAGAGGCCAGGCCATGGCAGGGGGAGTGTGAATGGTGTGGGAGTTGGACTGGTTGATCTCCAGAGATCCCTTCCAACCCGAGCTGTTCTGTGATTCTGTGTGCTGTGGTGGGCAGGGGGAGGATGTGTGCTCATGCAGGTGTTGGCAGTGAGTTTGGCTGGAGAGCAGCTGGAGAAATGTGTGTGAGTTGGAGCAGCGCAGGGAGCGCTCGTGCCTTTCAGCTCCTCAGGGTACGTGTGCACAGCAGGGTCCTCTCCTGAAAGTGGCATTGGGGGTCACAGATTGGTGGCAGAGCAGGAGAGAGGGATGGCACGGTGTGTGTGTGGGCATCAGTGCCGGAATTCTTCTCTCCCCTGTCCTTCAGCAGCTGCTCTATATTTTCTTCCTCCTCTCCTTTATTCTCTTCTCCTTATATCTGTCTGATCCTTCTGTTTTCCTCTCAGCCTGTTCAGTGTACTAAGCCCAGCTCCGGCATGGAGGGTGACTGCACGGTGCTGTCCCTGCCCTCAGCATGGGACAGCCGGGAAGCGTCCCCGGACCCGGCAGCGGGTGCAACCAGTGGCAGTGTGGCTGGGCCCCCTCAGCACTCCACGTCACCCCATCAGCAGAGGAGCGGGGCGGAACAACCCCGGGGAGACAAGCAGGACTCCTCAGGGCGTCCCTTGTCCCAGGAGCAGCTTCCAGAAACGCCAGAGCCGGAGTGCCTGATCGACTCACAGCCCATCCCCTTCAGTGAGAACCCCTTTGTGGTGGCCAACCGCAGGGGCAAGGCTGCGGGCACAGCCGGCCTGGGAGGGCCTCCCCTGGGCTATGGCAGCGGGGGCGTGCTGAAGACCAGCCTGTACTCCAAGGCAAGCGGCGTGTGCCACGTGGGGTTTGGTTGGCATGCACTCACACAGTCTGGGCTTACCCCCACTACTAAACCCCAGCGCCGGGCAGCACGGTGCCCGCGGGCCGGGCCCCCCTAACCCGTGTGCCCCCAGCACTGCGTGTGGGGGCTGCTGGTCCCCGAGGGTCGGTGTGTTGTCCTCCAGCCACTAACGCACCCCGGTCATGGCCGTGTGTGCGCTGCCGAGCCCCGCTGAGGGGACACAGGGACATCTGCGACTTCCCTGCTGTCCTTCTGAGGCCAGCTAGGACAGCGGTGTCCCTGCCCGCTCAGCTGGCAGCACGGGACTGGCAGGGCTTGTGGGAGGTCGGTGCTGGTGCCACCTGGGGCCTGAACAGCCCTTCTTAGAGGTCTGAAAAGCAAGCGGAGAGCAGCTGCCGCGGTCGATCTGCAGCCCAGGAGCTGCTCCTCCAAATGACACTTTTTGGTAGAATGAGGCTGGGATTTCAAGGGAGAACTTTGCTTTCTGCTTTGGGAAATCTGTTTGTGTTTGACATGCTTGCTGTTGCACAGGGAACTTTTGGCAGAGCAGGGACTAGACCCAAAGATGGGTCTAGTCCATCCTCCAGATGAGCTCCACGTTGCTTTTCCCTTCTTGCTTTCTCAGCCTTTTGGGAGGTCTCAAAAGCTGAACAACCACAGATAAACAGCCCCCACAGAGGAAGAACCAATCAATCAACCAACCCAGCCCCCAGCTGTATTGATCTTGGAGGTGTTTTAGGGAATTAAACCAGTGTGTAGGCAGGTCAGCTTAGAGCAAGGCACGTAGTGGAATCTGTGCTCCAGTATGAACTTCAGGTCACTTCAGGCTTGGTCAGATTAAACACTGTTGCCCAAGGCTAACTTGAACCAACTGACCAGTGGCTGTGGTATTTGTGACTGGGAACCTAAACAGTTCTCTAAATTCCAAATGACCTCCTTTCATCTTTAGGCATCTAAAATACTTCTGAAATGTGCTCCTCACTCCTGCAGTCACAGTGCAGGTGGTTCCTGGGACTCTGCTCCCTGTTCAGCTGTTGGGATGGGCTGTCGGCTGGTTCAGCCAAGCGTTGGTGCCAGAGGTTCCTCTGGAATTGAGGAGAGCTCTGCCTCTCCAATGCCACTGGTTCTGCCACCAGGCCAATAGTAATGGATGTGGTCGGGGGTGATTCCTGTCTCCTTCCAGTTGGAAATGGCAATTTTTGCTCAGTGCCTGTACAGCAGGAGGTTTGCCTGGACTGTGGCCCTGCCTATGAGGGCTGTGAGGAGTCAGGGGAGAGGATTCTCAGAGGCTGTACCTGATCTAGCTGACCTTGCCCGGTGTTTGAATGTGATCCCAGTTCCAATTCCCTCGCTGTTTCTAGTGCTTTTTGGAATTTCTGGCACATTCCAGCTGCTGCTGGGTCCTGCTAACCCTGCTCCCTGGTGAGAAGCCATGGCTGGATGTCCAGGGTGTCCCAAACCTCCTGGGCTCTACAGACTTTCTCCTGCCATACAGTAACTCTCGAGCTTTGTCTTCTCTCTTTCAGGCTCCTGTGGGCGAGTCTGGGACAGGAAATTCCAGGCGTGAAACCCCCTATTCTCCCAGTAATCTGCAGGTGAGACTGGCCCCTGGATAGGTGATATGGGAAAGGCAGGGAGGCACTTCCAGGGATGAAATGCAGAGGAAGCTGAGGGCAGTTTTCGTCCTTCAGTGACACTGTCGAGGTGGAGGGGATCTGTCACAGGATGCAACTAGAGAGCAAGGGAAGAACTCCCTCCTTCAAAATGCCTCAGGGAGCCAGGAGGGTGATTAGCTGGTCATAAATGAGCTCTGAGAGGTGGCTTAATTCCAGGGCGATGATGGACCTGGAGTGGTACAACCCGTAGTTGTCAGTATTTTGGGAATGGCCTCACCAATGCCTTATACAGGGACCCTGGCAACTGGTATGTGGTAAGAGATGGAGGAGTCAGTGTTTGGAGAATGATCTCAGGTCTGTAAACCAGTGCTGCCCAGTGCTTCCCAGAGGATCCCTGGATCTGTGTGGGACACTGGAGGTGACCCACGTGAGCTGTTGGGAAGGAAGTGGAAGGACCCTGCCCTCAGGAAGTGATTTGCTACACCTCCTTGCTCAGAGGTTTTCCTTCTGCAGTGGAAAGTGTCTTTATTTCTTGTAACTTCTGATTATTTTTTCTTTATGAATATTACCTGTCCTCCCTCACTGTTCTTACTCATTATATCAACTCTGATCTTTCCTTCTCAGTCTCTGAGTCTCTTTGCTCCCACTGTCCATCCTGTGGCAGGAGGTGTCATAGCTCAGTTGAACCTTTTGAAGTTAAATGATCTTAAATGGAATTTTTAATTTTCCCTTCACAGCCATTACCTGTAACTGGGTTTTATACTGGGGGCTGGAGTGAACTGCAGGTTGTACTTTGTCCTCTGTCCGTAGTCATTTTGGGTCTGTTGTGTTCCTTTTGGAGCTGGACAGCTGCTCTCCAGCTGTTTGACAGCAGCTGTCCAGCTGCTCTCCCCACTGGCTCTAACACTTCCCTGATCTTCAGTGGAGCCATTTCAGTTCTCAGAGCTGGAGAGGACTCTTGAGGTGAAGGGCTTTACCTTGGGGTGAGGTGATGAGTGACACGGGCTTGGGAGAAGGATCGAGACCATGAGCTGGAACTGTAGGAGCAGCACTTCAGTCCATCTCCTGCTGCTCCTTCAGTTCTTGGATCCTTTGGAATTGAGTGTCTATCAGGAAGAAAGCAAGATTAGAAGAGGATGAGATCTGTTAGAGCAACACTATTTCAAGGCACTTTGTTCCAACTGCATGTGTTTCCCTATTTGTGTTTCTGACAGCAGCTGCAAACTTGGTGAGGGTTTGTTTTGGGCTGTTTGTAGTTTTTCCTCTTACCACAACTGCCAGTTTTCTTTGAGATTGGTTTCCATGGATTCCCAGGATGGTTTGGGTGGGGAGTGACCTTCAAGACTATCTCTTTCCACACCCCTGCCATGGGCAGGGACACCTTCCACTATCCCAGGTTGCTCCAAGCCCCGTCCAACCTGGCCTTGGACACTTCCAGGGATGGGGCAGCCACAGCTTCTCTGGGCAACCCATGCCAGGGCCTCCCCACCCTCACAGGGAAAAATTTCTTCCCGATATCCCATCTAACCTTGTCCTCTGTCAGTGGGAAGCCATTCCCCCTTGTCCTGTCACTCCAGGCCCTTGTCCCAAGTCCCTCTCCAGCTCTCCTGGAGTTCCTTTAGGCACTGCAAGGGGCCTTCTTCAGGCTGAACACCCCCAGCTCTCTGCTTTTCTGAGGATTCAGGAGTCTTGTTCCTCCAGAGCAGAAGTTCCAAGGAATTGCATCTCTAATTCTTTGGCTCCATCTATTTTTAATGTTAATTCTTTGGTTTCAACATCTTGTAGTCCAGCCAGAATTTATTGGCTTATTTCAGAGAAGTCCTGAGGGAAATGGAATCCTTTGTCCTGAGTTGACGTCGTGCCTCTGTGAGGGGGTTGGGGGAGGCAGGAGATGTTTGTGGTGGGTCTGTGTGTGTGCTGAGCAGGGCAGAGGGGCTTCCCCCGCGGTGGGGACTCCAGGAGCTCCAGGTGCTGCAGTCTCAGTGCTTCTCTCCCGCGGAAAACCCAGTCTCTCCGTTTTCTCTCCCATTCTCTCCCCTGCTGATGCCCCTCTCTCCAGGTGCCTGCAGCCCCCCGGCCTCCTCACCTGGCCGGCAGGGAGACCCGCTTTGTAAGTGCTGCTGGTGTGCGGTGTGCGCTGCTGCTCCGGCTGCTCCCGCTGCCCACGCCCCGTGCTCCGGCTCCGTGTCCCCGTGGGGGCTTGGGGCTCCCCTGGGGCTCGCTGAGGAAGCAGCGCCCTGGTGGCACCTGAGGCACAAGGGGCTGCTCCCCCGTGAGCTGCTGCTGTGATGGCACCTGCAAGCGCTTCTGGGGAGGAGCTGCGGTGGGATGGCTTTGCTCCGGCTTGGGGGCGAGTGCAGAGGGTGGGGATATGCCCAGGGAATGTGTCCGTGGTCCAGGAGCAGAGGATTTGCCCAGGGACCAGGACCTGGGGATGTAAGCAGGGAACAGGACCAGGGGCTGTGAGCAGGGGCCAGGACCAGGAGATGTGCCCACGGGCCAGGACCAGGATCAGCCAAGAGTGGGAGTCAGAACCTGGAGATGTGCAGAGAGCTGAGGGTTATCCTCGCATAGCAGAGGAGCTGGGAGAAGCTCTGGCAGATGGGCTCTAGCCTGCCCCCACTCAAAGAAGCAGGTGTGAGGGGTTTCTGTGGGATCTGGGGGTTCTCCACACACGGTAGGCAGCGGGGCAGAGGTAAACTAAAGGTTTTCAGGGCGGACTCCAGATTCACACCTGTGTTTCTGTTTGCAGGCTTCCATTAACTTCATTACGTCGCAGGATGACAATAAATCAGTGAGTACAACTCTCCTGAGGCCTGACTGTGGTGTCCCTGTGCATCCCCTAGCACGTGGAGCTTGTCTCTTCCTCCTGTGGGTGCTCACTCCCACTCAGCCTTGCAGCTCAACTGCTGGCTCCTATTCTATCTCCTTCAGTCCTCCACTGTGCTTCAAGTTTGTACAAATGCTCCAAGTCTTAAATGTGATCAATTTGAAAACCCAGCACAACTGTTTTTGCAGCTTATATTCCTGTTTCCCCTCGCAGCTTCCACTCCTGGGGTTTTTGCTGGCTTACCCAACTCCTGCTGCCACTCTCTTTAGTGTCCGATGCTCTGTTCGCTTCCACACAATATCCAGCAGTGACGATGATGCCTAGGTCAATCTTAGACTCTTGCCTCTGCTCCTATAACTGCATTTCTAGTCAGAGCCCTGACTGGGTCTGGTTCACTTCCATCTACAGCTTCTGCCAGTTTCCAGTTCCTGGCTGATGTTTCCCTACCTCCATCCCCAGTGCTCACGTTCTCTTGAGTTTCATCACACTCACACTGACCCTTGTAGCTGCTTCTTGTGTGGCAGATGCTCCCTTGTGTCCTGGCCTTCTCCATAACCCTGCGTGGCCCTGACTTGGCTGAATCTCTTGTGGTGGTGGCCCCAGGAGCTCTCCCTGCAGGTCTGGGTCTGGTAGCTGGAGCGGGCAGCACAGCTGAGGAATGAAGCTGGGGTGCATGGATTTGCATAGATTTGTTTATTCACCTGCATGGCAGGCACCTTGCTGCCCTAACTGCTCGTTTCTCTTCTCTCTTTCTCCCTCCCCCTCCTCTTCCTCTGCTTTTCTCTGGGGCGCTGACATGAGCAGACCAAGCCTGGCGTCATTCAGCCTCTGTCCCGCGTGCGACAAAGCGCTGCCTCGCACACTGCGGAGGAGGGGGACAGCCCCAACCCCTTCCAGCAGCCCGAGCCATGCTTCAGGATCCACAACTCTGTAAGTGGCCTGGGGTTCCTCCCTGAAAGCCATCTCCCTGCCTTAGGTGCCACCTGGCTGGACACCCTCCCAGCAGCAACGGTGTGGTTTGACATCCACGTGCCTGAGCTGAGGCCGCTGGTGTCCACGCACCAGTCTGGGTACCCCAGGGAGGAGCCCTCACTCCTCACAGGCAGGAGTCATCAAAGGCAGCGCATCCCACCTGTTTCTTTGGGCCTCCCCAGCTGCCCTGTGTCTGCCCATCCCAGGAGTCAGCAATGCTTGAAGCTGTTGTGGCCAAAATCCCCAGAGCAGGGAGAGGTTTAGAGCCATATTTGTGAGGTGTTAAGTTCTGTGGAGACATAAATCCTACAGAACCTTTTTCAGTGGCTGGCACCCCAACTCTGCTTTCCCCCAAACCTGGCAGGAGGGGCCATGGGGAAGGTGGATGAGGAAAGGACCAGCAAAGACAGTGACGAGCAATAGGAAGGTCCCCTCAGACTTTGTCAGATGTTTCTGAGTAAGTGGAATTCTGCAGAGGAAATATTTGAGATCAGAGGCAGATCTCCTCCCAGATCACAAATGCTTGAATCAGATCATAGAACCACAGGGTGGTTTGGGTTGGATGGGACCTTAAAGACCATCTGGTTCCACTCCCTGCCATGGGCAGGGACACCTTCCACTAGAAGGAATCTTGTTCAACCCTTAGTAGGGGTCAGAGTCAACCATGTAACTGTCCTGTTCCAGCCCCCAAACCCCTGATTCAGGTAGGCACATGCTGGTTGAATTGGGTGGAAGTCCTCAAGGACTGTGACAGCAATGTGGTCCTTGGCCAGGAGATCCATCACAGCATTCCTGTCAGATCAGTGAGGATCTGTGCCACTGCAATTACCATTCCTCCACCATCCAGGAAATAAAACAGGGCTGTGACCCACGTGCTGCTGTGTGTAGTGTACGTGCAGTGCTTTGCTCCTCGTGTTCCTGCCCAAGGCTCAGGAAACAGCCTTGGCAAGGTTTACATATTCCATTACACATTCTTTTTTCATATCCCCACTCTTCGGGCTCCGCAGGCCGAGAGAGCTGGGCTGTGTCTCCCCCGTGTGGGTTTTTTCACACCACCTGTGCTCACCTTTGCCTCCTGTCTGTCCCTGTAGCAAAAGCCACCGTCGCCACCCTCCCCTGACGAGGTCCCCATCAATGTCAAGCAGGCCTACAAGACCTTCGCAGCAGTGCCCCTGTCCCACCCGCTGCTCGGGACGCAGGTAACTTGTGTTGCTGGGGGGTTGCTCCAGCACAGGGGTGAGCAGAGCAGGTGTGAGAAGGGAAGAAGGTGGTGGTGATCTGTTCCCTCCAAAGAAAGCCGCTGTAGAGAAGGGGGACGTTGAGGTCCTGTGGAATTTGGCATCTGTTCCCAACCCTGCAGAGTCCTGTCTGTGAGTTTATCAGGTCCCGGAATCTCAAAGCATCGTTATTCTCCTTGGACGTTGGGATGCTGATGTACCACCAAGCTGTTCTCATACAAAGGAACTCTGAAATTCCAGAGTCCAGGGCCAGGCTAAACTTGTGCTGAGCTATTTTTGAGGGGATTTTGATTTTTGAGCTTCAGTGGAACTATTTTTTTCTCCCCTCCCATGTAGCTGAATCATGGAACAGCTCAGGTTAGATGAGGCCTTGGAGGTCATTGCCTTAGTCTCCCATGCAAAACAGGACAGCCTTGAAAGTTAGAATCATTGAACCTGCTGCTTACCCTCCCACACCGTCCTCCCTGCCCATCCTTCCCAAGGAGCCTGTGTCCATGCATGGCAGCTCCATCTGGGTGAGAGCTCTGGAACTGTCTGATGTAGACAGGCATTTGATAAAGGAGCAGAACCCTCTGGCAGAACCCCTTTGGTGCTTTGGGGCCCTCTGCTCTTGGAATCACCTCACTGCTTCCCTTTTCCCTGTCCCTGTCTTGTTCTTGCTGGCACATTCTTGCTGCAAATGAGATCCTGTTTCACAGGTGGCTTTCTACTGGGGTGTTGCTTCTTCCTTTCCCTTTCCCTTTCCCTTTCCCTTTCCCTTTCCCTTTCCCTCCCCTCCTTTCCCCTTCTTTCATTTTCCATGCTCATGCTGGAAGCTGTGGCTATCCTGCAGTGACTTGTGACAGCCACTTTGTGTCTTCCCTCATCCCCAGCTGCCCTCACCTTGATCTGGTTTGGTACATCAGTAGGGGTCACAGTCTGTCTCTACTGTTTTCAGGCTTGACCTTTGTCCATTTTAGCTTTATTGACTAATTTCCTCAGAGTTAATGACTGTCAGACAACCTCAGGGAAGATGTAGCAAAGCCCAGGATGAACAGGAGGTGGAACTGGTCTCTGTTGGCACCTGTCATCCCCCAGGTGACCCAAGCTCATGGTCAGGTGTGCCTTGTGCACAGAAATGTTTCCAGCATCACCATCTCCAGCTAATGCATTGCGGGTTGAGGAACAATTTCTGCTCCTGTGGGAGATTTACCTGGCAGTTTGCACTTCTGAGGGAAATTCTTTTCGTCCCCTTAAATTATTTTTGTTTAATTACATTTGTCCATTGAACTTGGACAGACTGACAAGTCCACTGCTCACATTATCTCTGCCTGCTTCTGGATTTTTAGGAATATATCAGCTACTGTTTTAGGCATGAACCTCCACTCAGTTAAAAAGTCCATTAAAAACCTGTGCTTGTCAAATGGGCATTGTCACAAGTCATTCCACTCAGAGTTATTGTGGAGGGATTGTTCTGGTCCTGCACGTTTGTGTTGAGCTCTTGGCTTTGCTTCTGTGGTAGCAGCAATAATTCCTGTTTCCAGGCATTTGCTTCTCAGCTGGAAGCTATTTTTTGCCTTTTTTAGCTCCTTCCCTTCTCTATTATTGTACTCCATATTATACAAAATTAAAACTTCCTGTTAGTTTTTGGAGTGTGTTTGGATGAAGCCAAGGGTCATCTTGCTCTGTTATTGTGGATCCTTTCAATTTGTCTAATTAAAAAACTTACATCTTTTCCATAACTTGTTGGCAGTTCTCAGTTTACCCCTATGGATTCCTCATTCACAGATGAGTTTTGTGGACTCTCTCGTCTCCCTGGCGTTTTAGTCATCCAGTATTCTGTTCTTTATCTTTGTAAAAGTGGTAAATTTTGGGTGGTTTTATCTTTGATGTAAGGAAAATTGAAGTGAGCCCCTCCCAGCTCCTGTGAACTCCCTCCAGCTCAGCCCCTGCTCCTGTTCTCCACCTGTTTCATGTTTTTCAGTTTCTGCTCTTTCAGAAGTTGTCACACCTGGTTCTGTTTAACCCTCAGTTTAATGTAAATCCTCATTCCTGACTATCGCTGATATCATCCTGACTTGTTAATTCTGTGCGAGTTGCGGGACTGGTTTGGGAGCCTCTGTCAGCTCACGTGGCTGGAAGACGGGGGGTGGGCGGAAACTTTCCTTTTAAAATGTCGCTGTTTCTCTCTGTCCTTAGGAACTGTCTGGTCAGAGCAGCACAGAGAACCCCAAAATGGCCTCGGAGGTGAGTTTCGGGACTGGGGCTGGAAAGAGGGTGGGAGTCAGGAGGATCTGGGAGCTGTGATGAGGAGATGGGCTCGCAGCACGGGGGAGCTGGGGGAGGAGGAGAAGGGTGTGGAGCAGGTGGCAGAGTAGGGGTTGGGGTGACACGAGGAGGGTGGTGTGGCTGAGGGGCCCATGGACTGTGGTGGTGTGACTGGGGAACCTGGGGGCAGTGGTCTTGGGTGGGGGGGCCCGTGGGCAGTGGTGATGGGGTTGGAGGGGGCTCGTGGGCAGCATTGTGGCTCTCGCAGGTGGCTGGTCACAGGCCAGGGGGACAGCACAGCCCCGAGCAAAGGTCCTTCCGGGAGAGGCAGAAGTATTTTGAGATCGAAGTGAAGCAGCAGCACCTGGACAAGCCTCCTAAGCGTGTGTCCTTGGTGGGGGAGGACGACCTGAAGAAAATGAAAGAGGAGGAAGGTATGTTGGAATCTGTGCACAGGAATTTGGCCTGCTGAGTGATGCCTTTCCCATGGAAATGCAGCACTTCCAGAAGAGAAGCCCATGGGTGGTAATTAAAAGGCCTGGGAATAACTTGAAGTAAGTGAATGTTGAGGAGTTCTGTGGATGCTCCACTGATACTGTGTGGGCTGGTGGAGGTGCTCTGGTGTCGGGGTGTCCTGTATCACAAACCAGGATGGTTTGGATTGGAGGGCCTTAAAGCTCACCCAGTCCCACCCCCTGCCATGGGTAGGGACATTTTCCACCAGCCCAGGTTGCTCCAAGCCCCAGCCAGCCTGCCCTGGAACTCTTCCAGGGATGGGGCAGCCACGGCTTCTCTGGGCAACCCGTGCCAGGGCCTCTCCACCCTCACAGGGAAGGATGCCTTCCCAAAATCCCATCTCACCCTGCCCTCTGGCTGTGGGAAGCCCTTTTCCTGTCACTCCAGGCCCTTGTCCCCATTCCTTCTCCAGCTCTCCTGGAGCCCCTTTAGGCCCTGGCAGGGGTTCTCAGGTCTCCCTGGAACCTTCTCTTCTCCAGGCTGAACACCCCCAGCTCTCCCAGCCTGGCTCTGGAGCAGAGGGGCTCCAGCCCTCAGAGCATTTCCATGTCCCTCCTCTGGACTCACTTTAGCAGGTCTGCAGTTTTTAAACACTTCAGTAACATGTGATGTGGTGCTGCTGCTCCAGACAGCGAGTCCGTGCCAGCTGCCCAGATGGGCAGCAGCATGGCACTGTGGCACCCTCACTGGGTGCAGACTGGCAGCAGAGCTCTTGGAGCTCTCAGTGAGTGCTCACCATGCTGCTCTGGGTTTGTAGTAGGAGGTAAATTGCTGCTCTGTTTTTTTATATCACTTCCTCCTGCTTGAGAGTTGTTATAGGAGGTGATGAGGAACAGTGTGAAGTGGAAAAAAGGGCATTTACTGAATTCTCCAGCCACTCCTCTTCAAATTATACCTGGGCCTAGCATTGCTCTGTCCCAGGTGCGGAACCTGGCATTTGCCCGTGTTAAATTTCATGCCATTAATGGTTGCTCAATGCTCCAACCTGTCTGGATCCCTCTGCAAGACCTCGAAGCCCTTGAGAGCACCTCTCAGTTTGGCATAATCAGCAAAGTCTTACTGGTGCATTCTGCCCCTGCAGCCAGGTGGAAGTATTAATAAAAACCTCGCCCAGAACTGGCTCCGAGACTAAGCCCTGAGGAACACCCCTGGGGGACTGGTCACCTGCAGGACATCTGCCTCAGAGAGCCACCTGCTCTTTGTCTCCTTCTGTCCAGGACCCCAGGCCTTGGTTCCTTCAGGAGGCCAGTGGGAAGATGGAGATTCCCAGGACTGTTTTCTGGGGGAGGGGCAAAAGAGTCCGTACCCAACTTTCAGTTTGAGGATGGGAACGCTGGACATGAGAGGCTGCTGGAAATCTGCCCACAGAGTGTCCAAGAATGGAAGTTTGGTGGATAAGGAAGGAGGGACTGAGGGAATGGTGTAGGGTTTGTTCCATCCGAAGCATGAGTGGAATGCTGGAGGAACAAAGCTGTCCCCTGAGAGGGAATGGACTGAAACCAGCACGGACTTGGAGCGATGGGGAGCTAAAGGTGGCATCGCTGGGGGTTCAGCGAGTGCTCTGTGGTCTAAGCTGGCTCCTGTCTTCTTTGGCAGCCCGCAAGCTGCAGCAGCAGCGAGCCCTTCTGTTGGAGGAGGAAGCTGAGGAGGAGGAGGAGGTGAGGCAGGTGCCTGAGGCCGTGCAGTCCAGTGTCATCATCGAGGGTGTCGAGTACAAGGTCGAGAGGCTGAACGGAAGGAGCATCCAGGCTCCAGCAGCTCGGTAAGACAGGTCTACACAGGTAGCCCTGTACCACCACCTACGTTGTGTCAGAGGTGTCCCAGGAATTCTCAAGGAAGAGGGTGGGCCAGGTTTCTTCTTCAGCACAGAAAGGGGCAACTTTCCAGCTCTGCCTTTTCAGGGGACAGCTCCTTCAACCGTGCC
This sequence comes from Empidonax traillii, assembly GCF_003031625.1. Lineage (NCBI taxonomy): Eukaryota > Metazoa > Chordata > Aves > Passeriformes > Tyrannidae > Empidonax > Empidonax traillii. Next base: position 44,333 of record NW_020956850.1, read on the forward strand.
AGAGGGTATGAAGGGATGTTGATTTTTAGAGACGGCTGATTCAAGATAAGCTGAATGCAGAACCAAGCTGGGGGTTTCTTAGGCTTTTGTTTCTCAGTTCTCTAGGTCTTGGCCTCCACGTTGTCTTGATGGTGCTTTTCTAATTCTTGGGCACAGAACTGAGGAATAAGAAAAGGGTTCTCAAAGGCTCCAGATAAAATAAGGCTGCACTTGAGGGAAGCTGAAGCCGTCCTTATCTCTCTTTGGAGTCTTTGGGACAGACATTCTCCTCTCCACAAACACTTCCAGTCACAGTGGCTGAACACATTTACCCTGGCATGTGGAGTCCCATTTCTCTCTGTTGTTTCTGCCCAGTCTCAGGTGAGGAACTTCTCACACAATTATGCCCTGAGACTTCCCCCTCCTGTGCTGAGGCAGCTCCAAGGAGGACATCAGCCTTGTGCAGCTCCTTGGCTTTTTGGGAAGTCCCACTTACTCCTGTTTTCATATTGAAACGTGGGAGGCTGAGGAACAGGAAGGCTGGATCCATCAGATGATTTTCAGTTGCTTATTATTTACACTTGAATATAGAGGAGGCAGTGGAAGAGAGTGAATTTGTGTTTCTTGAAATATTTTTTCTCATGTTAGAACAGAAACTGAAATTTAACCAAAATAAACTTGAGCAGAAAAAATCAGGGGTGAGTGTCACAATAAACTGAACACCCCCAGCTCTCCCAGCCTGGCTCCAGAGCAGAGGGGTTCCAGCTCTTGGAGCAGCTCTGTGGCCCATCTTGTGCAAGAAAAAATATATCAAATTAATCTGTAATGAAGGTACGTGCTTCCAAGTTGAATTTCTCTTGGACTCCTCTGTCTGGAATGCCTTTGTGCCACACCTTACAAAGCCAACTGTGAAGTCCAAGTTCCTGGGACTGAAGGGAGAGATCCAGAGGAAGAGAAAGCCCAACAAATATTTTTATTTAAAAAACTGAGGCAAAAATTCTGTGTGTGTCTGTTAGTGGCTGGCTGACCTCCAAGTGCAGGAAATGAACTGTGATGTTAGTGTGGACATTTAGGAGATCCCCATGGGAATGCTCACAGCGATGGTGGAGAAGCTGCTGAGCAAAACCACGGAGGGCTGTGACTTCACCTGAACCATTTGTTGCTTTCTGGGGGGGTGTACCTGTCCCACCCTCTCTAGGTGTGCACCCTGTGGTGCTGCAGCTGACAGGGTTGTTTCCTCCAGGCCCTCAGAGCTCAGTGAGAACAGCAGCTTGCAGAGGAATTCTCTGGAAGAGGGGATCAAACCTGAGCAGGGAACCAACTCCATGTCAGGGTGAGTGGGGCTGCTGGGGCAGCGACTGGATCGTTCCTGCTTTCTAGCAGCCAGAGGCTGCAAGGGAAGGATTTGGTGGAGAGAGGGAAACTGATTGGGACCAATTTCAGAGAATCCCAGGATGGGTTGGGTTGGAGAGACCTTCAAGACCGCGTGGTTCCAACCCCCCACCATGCGGGGATTGCCAAGGACAGTTGGTCCAAGCCCCATCTAACCTGAAACTCCTTAGGAGAAACTGCCCTGTGTCCTCCCAGGGTGATACCCGTGGATGTGGCACTGAAGAGGTGATTGGGGTGTCACTCACAGGCAGGTGAGCTGTGTGGACCCCGCCATCCTCCCTCTCACTGCTCCTCTCCCTGCCCAGGCTGAGCCCGTCGTTCCCGGGGGATCCCGGGGCTCCGGTGCGGACGGCCAAGGCCGAGCGGCGGCACCAGGAGCGGCTGCGGATGCAGAGCCCGGAGCTGCTGAGCGGGCAGGAGAAGGAGAAGGAGCTGTCTCCAGCGGAGCGCCGGGCTCTGGAGGCCGAGAAACGAGCCATGTGGAGGGCAGCACGGTGAGCCAGAGCCTCCACTGCTCCTGTGCCGGGCTGGAGCACGGAGAGGGAGCTGCTGCACGGGGAATAAAACTAGGGAATACAGGACCCTTCCAGAGGGAGGTTATGAAGGATCAGTTCAAGCCATGCAAAGCACCCGCTGAGCTGAGCTGAGCTTGTCTGCTTCCAGGGGGCTCCCAGATTCCCAGAGTGCTTGCACGTTCATGGACACAGGGGGGTTCATGACGAACAAGAACACACCTTTGTGTGGTGGTGGGTGTGTTCCTTCCCTCAGCACCCAGTTCCCACCTCCCGTGTAACCCATGTGCGGTCGTGTTACTGAAGCTGCAAGGTCACATATTCAAAATGAAAAATGGGATTCCACGTATCCAGCAACGCTGGGCTGGAGAACTTGCTGCAGCCAAAACATTAGTAGGATGAGGCCATCTTTTAGCCCCGCAAGCTACTCCATCAGCATGAAAGAATGACTAAAAATTCTTCTGGAAGAAGGAAAGCTTTCTAGCTCAGAACTTAAGACCTGAAGCTAGTCCAGGCATTTACTGTGCCATCAAATTCCTTCTAAAGATTAGTCAGGCTGCTCCCATACCTAATGATAGTTTCCTGTAGAAGACATTCAAAGGCCAGTCTGAAATGTCTTTTGGGTTTGGACGAGGCTTGAAGAGGAACAGGGCTGCTAGATAAGGTACTGGAGGGATCACCGTGAGTTGTGATTCCACTTAGCAGTTCCAGTGTTTGTGCTTAGACATGGATGATCACAGGGGCTGTCGCTGCTGGGGAGGCTCCAGGAATGGACAAATGCCAAGTGGATCCTCAGTCAGAGCTGGACTGCTGTTCCAGGGCTTTGAGTGTACAAGCCTCTTTGCGCAAGTTTTCTTTGGGATCAGTTTTCGTAGAATCTCGGGATGGTTTAGGTGGGAAGTGACCTTCAAGACCATCCAGTCCCATCCCCTGCCATGGGCAGGGACACCTTCCACTAGCCCAGGTTGCTCCAAGCCCCGTCCAACCTGGCCTTGGACACTTCCAGGGATGGGGCAGCCACAGCTTCTCTGGGCAACCTCTACCAGGGCCTCCCCACCCTCACAGGGAAGAATTTCTTCCCAATATCCCATCTGTCCCTGCACTCTGTCAGTGGGAAGCCCTTCCCCTTTGTCCTGTCACTCCAGGTCCTTGTCCTCTGGCTCTCTTGGAGCCTCTTGAGGGACTGTCTTGCTCTGCCATATCCTTCCTTATGAGGTTGGAGAGACCACCAAGTCCCTTGTGCTGCAGGTGCTCTGAGAGGGCTGGAATCACACGTCTGTCTCAGGGAAGGCTGTGAGTGTGGAGCAGTGCCAAAAGCAGCCGTCAGTGTGATGCTGTGCAAGCACCACAGCGTCCCCAGGAGCAGACAACCTGCACAGAACTGTGCTCGATCTTTGGACCTAAGAAAAAACTCCACCGTTGTATTTAAGCCAACAAATCAGAAACTGCCTGTCAGGCTTCTCCTGGAAATCCACATCACTGTGCTTGGAGAGGGGTAGGGCCTGATTTGCCATCTCTTCCCAGTGGGACAGGCAGGAGTTTCACTCCCTTGTGCCTCCATTTTCCAGGCACATTCCTCACACGATGGGGGCAGCTTTTGTGAGGTCTGTCAGCTCTGATTCATGCCTAAGCATGAACATATACAAGGAATGCTGTAATAGAAGCTTTTTTTTTTTTTTTTGAGATGAGTGTCAAAAGGAGAAACAGGATGTTGCCTGCACAGACCTTTGGAAGCAAAGCAGAGTCCCTACAGGGACACTGCTCATGTCCCAGGTGTGCAGCTCTGGTCGTGGGACTGCTCTTCCAGAACAGGGCCTGAACTCCAGCTTGCTTCTGATGCCGAGGTGCAGCTTTTTGTGCAGTTCTTGGAGAAGTGCCTGGCTGATGCCTTGGGCAGGAATCAGTCAGTCACTGTAATGTGCTCCTTTTTGTAAGACAAGGAGGGACTGTTCCCTGCTGCCACAGGTCTCCCAGGAGGATCTAGTAGTCTCAGGGTCCTTCTTCCCTAGCTCTGGAGCAGGCACAGCGACATGAGGGCTGGCAGGCTCAGGTCCTGTCTCCAGAGACCCCTGTGCTGTGGGGGGAGGGGGTTCTGCACAGCCCCACACACAGGCCTCAGCCCCACTAACCCGTGTTCTCTCCAACTGCCGCAGGGTTTGTTCCTCCCTTTCTAATCTCCTGTCTTCTGCTTCTTTCCAGTTCTCTGCTCTGTGCTGTCAATCATGACCCCATCACTTTGCACCTTCTTGGGCTTTCCCTGTTCTCCCTGTGTCATCAGTGCTCTGCCAGGACGTGTGATGCCCCTCCTTTTCCCCCTGGCATCCCCGTGCTCTGTTGGGACACACCAGAGACCCATGTTACACACCAGCTGTGGGCACACACAGCCCCCTGGCATTGAGTCATGGAATGGTTTGGTTTGGAAAGGACCTTAAAGCTGATCTGGTTCTACCCCTCTGCCGTGAGCAGGGTCACCTTCCACTATCCCAGGTTGCTCCAAGCCCTATCCAACATGGCCTTGAACACTTCCAGGGATGGGGCAGCCACAGCTTGCCTGGACAACCCATGCCAGGCCCTCCCCATCCTCACCGAGAAGATTTTCTTCCCGATATCCCATCTAATCTCTTTCAGTGGAGATCCATTCCCCCTTGTCCTGGCACTCCAAGCCTTTGAGCCATGGAGTGAGTGAGGTCCAGAGGCACAGGTACAAGCCAAGGGACAGGTGCCCAGCCATGGCTATGAGCATCTGGGGAGTTTTCCTGCCACACACACACACACTGGTTTGGGAACTCAACTCACCCCTCAGTGACACGTGTCCCAGGGCAAACACCAGGTGTCACATGCTTAGCCGTTTTGTTCCTCTTTTCTATCATCCAGCAAAGGTGCCTGGAAGAGGTGATCAGGTGCAGGTGTACACTGAGAGACCGTGCCGTGTGTGGCACACACCCACCCCTGCCCATACGCCTCAGTCTGACACACACACACTCTGTGACTGCCTCACACCCTCTCCCGTGGGTCTGAAGGTGTTCCCAGTCTCCTCCCAGCCCGTGGGGAGGGCAGCTCTGGATATGGGGCCTCTGAGCCTGATGCTTCTGGGCACGCTCCCAGATTGCCACTGGGGCTTCCTGCTGCCTTCACAGTGGCCGAGGTTGAGCAGGATCAGATCTGGAGCCCAGTTTAACCAAGGCTGCCCCTGTGTCAGACCCGTATTTCCCCTCACCAGGGTATGTTCCTGTATCTGTTTCTTTCTTTCCCTGCGCTTGTCCACTGCGATGTTCATCACCATCATCTCCTCTTCCTCCTCTTCCTTTTCCTCCTCCTCTTCCTTTTCCTCCTCCTCCTCCTCCTCAGATCCTCAGCTCTTGAAGACAGTATTAAACAGTACGAGCAGGATCTGGCCAGGAAGCTGTACCAGTCCCGGCAGTGGGCACCTGCTACCGGGGCCAGGCCAGCTCAGATGTCTAGCCCAGTGCAGAGTCACGCCTCAAGAATCCCTGGGTCAGGAGGCCAATCCAGGTGTGCACAGCCCCCTCCCCACACCTGCATGCTCCTGTCCGTGTCCCTGTGCCCCAGCTGGGGCCTCCTGGGGCAGAAGGACATGGGAGTGGTCCCCTGGTGTCCATTGCCCAGAGAACGAGGGGGGATGCTGGGGCTGTCTGATGGGGAGAAGGGTGCAGACGTCTCTGAGAATCCCAGACTGGTTTGGGTTGGAGGGACCTTAAAGAAAGGTCCACCCCCTGCTATGGGCTGGGACACCTTCCAGCAGACCAGGTTGCTCAGAGTCCCATGCAGCCTGGCCTTTTATGATCTCCTGGTGGCTGAGGAGGATTAAGATGCAACACACTGAGCACAGAGGACAGCAAAACCCTGAGAACTGACCCCACTCATGTGATCCCTGCAGTTCTGTCCCCAGCTCAGGTCCCTGTCCCATCATGTGGCACCTCTGGGACTGCCTGCAATGCATTGAGGCGTAGCTTCATGCTCTGTCTGTCTGACACGTGGGATAACGTGTGTTTTGGGATGGCAGCCAGCCCAGCTGTCCTGCCCTGCCTCGGGGACGCTCGGGGGTTTCATCCCACCCATCTGCTCTCAGCCCGCAGGCTCGGGCCGGCCACTGGGTGCAGATGGCGTGTGGTCCCTCACCAAGGGGGCAATGGCTGATGGTTTTTTTTCTCACCCCCTCATTCCTGAGGCAGGATGAAATCACTGGAACAGGATGCTCTGAAAGCCCAAATGGTTATTGCCAAGTCCAAGGAGGGGAAGAAACGCAGCACACTGGAGCAGCTGGCAGAGTCGCCATCGCCCGCCCCGACGCCGTCCCCAACACCGCTGGAAGGTACTGCACGGCTGCCAGTGCCTCCAAAGGTCACAGGCAGTGCTCCTCGAGCTTAACCTGCTCAGAAGCAGAGCTGTGGGAAGCAATTCCTTCCTTCAGCTTGGTTGGAAGGTCCTGGGGGGGCATGTGACATCTCTCAGCATAGGGAATGGGCCTGAGCTGTAGAACATGAGAGCACCTGAGGTAGAGGTGAGGTTCCAGGGAAAGCCAGCATCCTGACTTTCTGAATAAGCAGGGAAGAGGTGTTTGTTGGGAAGGCAGAAGGCAGGGCCTGCCCTGAGTGTGATCTCACCACACTGAAATGCTGCTGAGTGGAAGGAGCAGGCTTGGGCGGGTAAGGGGGGATATTCACACAGCTGGTCACTAACTGTGCTTTTCTGTCACCCCTTGCAGATTGCAGCCCCAGGAACGTCACTTCCCCGGGAAGGCTGGTATGACGTCCTTCTGCTTGCTTTTGTCACCTCACCTTACCTGAATCCTGGGATTTCCTGGTTACTCGGCCGGGTGTGGGCTGTGCCTCGGGCTGTGGGTCCCAATCAGTCCTTGAGCCAGGCCTGGCTGCCTGGTACAGGGAATGCTGAGGAGGGTGGTGGGTGGAGCTGTACTCCTGGCTAGAGGCACCACCTTTATTGCAGCTCCCATGTAACATCTGCCTTTTTTTTTTTTTTTTTTTTCCCCATTTTATTATGTCATCTGTTCTTTGGTTCCTCACCTCCATGTTCAGAAAGCTTTTCACCATAATCAGAAAGTCTTTCCTCATGCTCAGAAAGCCCTTTCTTGGTTTCGGAAAGCCTTTCACCAGAATCAGAGAGCTTTTCCCTGGGTTCAGAAAGCCTTTCCCCATGTTCAGAACTACTTTTCCTGGGTTCAGAAAGCCTTTCACTTCAGGGACTTTGCCCCATGTTTCCTCAACAGCATAAAACAGACCCTTACAGACCTTCAGCTGCAATTAGCATTTTCCTTTTCCTAACCCTGTGTAAATGCCAGGGGACATTGTTGTCCAGAACTGTCAGAATTGGTGAAGACCCCCAGGGAAGCGTGGGAGCAGCTGCACAGAGGGGACCTGGTCCTGTCAGGTCACACCATAACCTAGACCAGGATTGGAATCCTGACTGCTCCCGCTATCAGTTCTGCCATGAATTTCCCAATGAAAACAGGTTTCCTGCCTGACTTGATGCGCACGAGCATTTCACTGGGGCACATGATGTTTCTCCTCTGTGACTTGGAACCCCCCACCCTGACACGAGAGCAGCTCCAAAGGCGGTGTCCCAGGGGTGCCCCATGTTCCAGGCTCTGCCCCAGCACTCCTGGCTCTCCCCAAGGATGTCCTTCTGCTTCTGCTCTCCCCAAGGATGTCCTTCTGCTTCTGCTCTCCCCAAGGATGTCCTTCTGCTTCTGCTCTCCCCAAGGAGTCCTTCTGCTTCTGCTGTGATCTCTGCGTAGACTGCTCAGTTTGCTGCTACTTCTCCCTCCATTTCTCTCCCCTTACTTTCTTCTCTGTTTCTTCCCTTCTGCTGTCCCTTCTAGTCCATGTCTGAAAAGAAGTTTGACTACCGGGAATTTGCTGCTATTCCTTCCTCCAAACCTGTTTACGAAATCCAGGTATAAAACTGCATGCTGAGCCGCCTTTAGGTTGGTTAGGGCTTGGTTTGAAGGAAGAGATGAGGCTGAGGGCTTTGGGGAAACCCTTTGCAGAGGCCTTGCCTGTGTGGGGGCAGTGACACCAGCCTTGATGAAACCCCGAGGGTTTATTGGAGGCTTCAGACAAGTGGAATCGGGAAAAATTTGGTCTAGGTGGTTTTAAAATGAATGACAGAAGCTTTGCAGATATAAAGCAGATGAACCTTCACCTTGAATGGGTCCTGAAATATTTTTTAAGTGAAAGGTGAAAACTAAAAGGGAAGGAAAAGCTGTAAAATTATTGCCACCAGAAGGCAAATTGGAGCAGATGTGAACTTCCAGGTGGGTGTGTCTGGCATCCTGCCCAGGAAGCAGCAGGGTGTCAGTTCTCATGTTCTGCTGTTGGTGAGCTGTGGAGGAAACACCCAGTTCCAAGGGTGAGCACCATGGCGAGGTGCTTCTCCTTCCTAAAATAAGCTCGTGTAAGCTGCTTTGTCACGGAATCCCAGCTGGAACTACTCACCCAGTGCTGGAAGCTATAACTGCCTGTGTCAGTCAGTCACTGATGGCATTTGTGACGCCTGATTTGAGCAGATACCCTGTGTCTAAATGTTTTTAGGTGTTTTTTTTAGCTTTATATAAAGACAGTGAAGCAGATACCTGTGTGTGGAGAGCCAGCAAGTGCTGCCACTTGGGCTTCAGCTTGCTGTGGGGCACAAAGATTGTTGTTCCAAAGCCAGGCTGGCTCCAGCAGAGCTGTGATTTGAGAATTCTCAGTCAGTTTTACATGATTTGATGTCTATTCTTCGCTGACACCTCTCCCTGGTGGTGTTGCTCAGCCCTTGGAAGTCACTCATCTTTTTCTCAGAGTTCCTTCCTTTGGGATGTGACCTTCTCCAGGTTCTGTACCAGGCAAGTTGGAGGACTTGGCTGCTCGAGCCCTGTGGCAGCTCCAGACCACATGGATTACCCCAAGTGCAACAGTGGGTCTTCACACAGCTCAGAAGGTGCCTCCAAAGGAGGCTGCACCTCCAAATCCTCAATTGGAGGGACTTTAAAGTTCCTCTCATTCCACACCCCTGCCATGGGCAGGGACACCTTCCATTAGACGAGGTTGCTCCAAGCCCCGTCCAACCTGGCCTTGAACACTTCTGGGGCAGCCACAGCTTCTCTGGGCAACCTGTGCCAGGGCCTCTCCACCCTCACAGGGAAGGATTTCTCCCTAATATCCAATATAAATCTCCCCTCTTTCAGCTTAAAGCCTTTTTGTCCACTCTTTACGCTCTCTGTCTTTCGTGTCACTCCCTCTTCTCTCTACACCCAGGTCAGGCAGCAGGTGCTTGACCTGGGCACGAGGGGCTCGCTTGGAATCAGGAGCTTTCTCTGAGGGCAGCAGGTTCTCCACAGGGTGTTGGAAGGCTGGAGGTGGGGAATTACCTGGCACAAGTGTTACAGGGGTGGATGGTCACGTTTGCTGTTCTCTTCCAGTCGCCCGATGCAGCTGATGACCTCAGATACGTCGACGACCGAAATAATTCAGGTAAGCCCATGGCCAAAGGAGTTGCCTTTGTACTACTCGCTCCCCACCATGGTTCTAGAGGGTTCCCCTTTGCTTGGGGAACCACCCAGAAGACTTCACCTTCTGCTGCTTGACGCAGTGTCCTGTTTTGTCTGTTCTAGAATGAAAAGTCCACCCTCACCACATTCATTTTGGGTAGGATATTTGCATTGTGCTTTAGTGAAGACTAATTTGCCCAGCGTGATGTGTAACAAGCATGCCTGGTTTTCTCCAGATTTGTGTCCTGGAGTGGAGTGGTAGTAGGATGGGGCAGGGAAGTTTTGGCCTCTGTCACCTGCTGGAGGTGAATGATGTCTCTCGTTCAGGGCTGCCTTGTGCCCCTTCTGCTGGAGAGGGAGTCGTGGAGGTAAATCCATCCTGGTGCAGACTCGGAGCGCTTGCTGCTCCAGTACCTTGGTGGCTTGTGCGTCTGTGGGCGTAATCACCTCAATCAGCAGGAGTTAAAGGCTCTGCAGCTGTATCTCCAGGCTGTCCAGCTGGGGTGTGTGTGTCTGTCTGTCCCCAGCTGTAACGGAGAGGTCAGACTATCCCCCGGTTCATTCCACTGGCTGTAGCAGCCCTGTGGAGCTCAGCAGAGTCCACCTGCTCTGTAGGAGCACTTCTGTTTCTCCAAAAGTTGGTGCTGGTTTGCTTCTACCTGTTTTGCAGATCTTCCCCCGTTATTTGACACAGGAAACAGTTTCTTGTATGTTGACAAATCCTCCTGAGTACAGGCTGCACCCTGTAGACTGCTGGGCTGCTTCCAGAAGAAGGTTCTGCTGCAGGACTTAACAAATCATACTTTCCTGAGAACAGCAGCTGAGCAGCTGTTCTTTATCCCTCAGACTCATCCTCTCAGCCCTGGATTATTCTCTTGAGGTCATCCATTCAGTCAGTGCACGGAACTGGGAGCTCATGGTAGGTCTGGGAAATACCAGCCATTGCTCAGGGCCTTCAGACCTCACTGTTGCCTGACACTGCTCTGTTGGGCCCTCAGATGGGATAAAAGCCAGGAAGAAAAGAGTGTGGTGCTCACTGAGAGTTTTTTAACCTGGTCCTTAGTCCTAAAGTAATCTTTATGTCACCTGTGATATGTGTGAGGCACCAAACAAATGCAAGTTTTCCCAAATCAGCTGTCAAGGATGGCAGGTGAGGATGCAAGGAAACTCTCTTGGGATGGGACAAAGCTCTCCTGTTTTTTATAGATCCCCCCACCCCACCTCACTCTTTTAGGCAGCGCAGCATCCCGGCCAACATAATCAGAATTGTTCTTGATCACGGGATTATGGCTTTTTGACTCAGCAATTCTTAAACTTTGTGATAGCAGGAACTCTGAGGATATCCAACTGCAGGAAAGCATTGGCATCTCAATCCTCCCAGCACACTCTTGTCCGTGCAGAAACAGTTCCCTCCATTCTGGGTCCAACTTTATGGTCGTTGTCTCTTAAATGTGTTTTAAAACCTTTATTTCAAGGTTTCAGTGGGGCCACGGAGTTAGTGAACTGCAGAGCAGCATTTTTAGGGTGGAACCATGCAACGCGCTCGTGTTACGACGTAACTTCTCCAGATCACCTGGAGCCAGAGTCTTTTGCTTCCCAGTCCTGTAACTGTCAGGTTCCAGAAAACCTCCCTGATAACCTGTGTGTTGCACCTGTTCCTGGAAACCTGCTTATGGGATGCGAGAAGCTGCTTTTGTCCCCGTGGTCTTTGTGCACTTGGGCTGTCTGGTATCTGCAGCAGCTCCCACGGGAACTGTGCCTCATCATCCTGCCTGGTTTATTTGCTGCTGGATAACGAGCTTTGGCAGCTCATACCCACAGAGAAACCAAAAGTGTTCTCTCTGCCCCCTTGTGCCTTTCATTTATTCCCACCCAGGCTTTTTAGCCACATCCCTACTCCAAAGACTTGCATCCGTGCTTTTCTTCTCCAGACTTCCGTTTCCCAGATTCTTTCCCACCCAAATGCCAACATTTCACAAAACTGGAATCTCTGGATTCATACCCGTAGCAGTGCCTGTGTTCTCCTTCAGTATTTCCTTGTTTCTCTCAGGGTGGGAAGCATGTAAGGGAGGCTTGTACTGGTTCAGGACACGCCAGGATCCTGTTTGACTGGAAGTTGGTTCTTAGGGTAAGACCAGAAGAAACAGAGAAAATGAGCTTGCATAGATGGATTTTTTGGAATTTTCTGGAATCACCTATTGCATAGGCATGTCATAAGCCAGGTGTTGTGTCTGGATCAACAATGGAATGAGCTTCTATAAAAACTGTCCAGATATTGTTTACCTTTCATGATGCTTCGTTCCATAATGAGGCATTTTGTTTACTTTAGTCATTTCTTGATAGTTCCCTCAGACCTTCTGGGAAGCAGTGAGTGACTGTGTCTCACTTGCTCTCTCCGTGCCAGTCATGTCAGCCAGTGTCACAGCAGTTCCCTTCTTTTCGGGCCGAGGAATCCTGTTCCTCTTAGTGAGGAATCGTTCCCACACCCACCTGGACCTTTTTTATTTCATCTGCTTCTAAGGTAGAGGAGGAGAACCAGGGCTGCCTGCAGCGCTCAGACATAGCTGTGAGGTTTGTGCAGGAGAGAGCATTCTAAATCGTGTTCTCCCACCTTTTCCAGTACCTGGACCTCAAAAGTGAAATGGGGGGGGATTGCTGTGAAATTGCCAGTGTTTACAGAAAGCTCTGCCAGTGCCTACAGAACCATCATCTCATTTAAGGATGGTGCAGGTTTTTTATGCAGTCGGGATTCTGTTCCTTTTATTGAGTTTAAACATCATTTACATAAGTAAAACTGAACTTACTGAGTCAGCACAGGGCTCTGCCGGATTCTGTAGATGATCCAGGGTCCAATGGGAGCCACTGGCAATGCCAGAAAAGGACATAAAAAAAGAAAAGCAGGAAGTGGTTCTTTCCAGACCTGCTCCAGGCTGCAGTGATCAGTGGGTTTGCATTTTCTAAGCCAGAGGCTTTGACTTTAGGAGTTCTTTCTTTCCTGAATCTATCCACACTTGCAGTAAATTTCCCCTTCTGCATCGTTTCCCCCTGAACTCTATGGATCGTGGTGCACTTGTTATAGCTGAGCTTCAGTTGAGTCCCTGATAGAGCTTGGTGGCATCAGAAGTTCCTCCCAGCACAGCCTTCATCACTCCTCCTCCTCCTCCTCATTAGCTGCCAGATACTCACCCTGGTAGGGTCCTGGCTGCTGGGTGTTGTGGTGTCAGGTGGCACCTTCCTGCCCTTTTCCTGTGGTTTCACCACTTACTTGCCCACCAAAGCTGCCCTCTGGAAGTTTGTTTTCAGTAGAGCTTCGCTTGGGGAACAATCCAAGGGTTTTTAAAGCTCGGTGTGCTGCGTGGGGATCACTAAACCTGCATGTTTGGGGGTTCTTTTGGCCAATTCCAGCCTTAGGGGTTCTGAAAGAACTGACTCCCCTCTAAGCCACAGGATTTTCTTCTCCATCCACCACCCACCCACCCGGGCTGGATTTTTCCTGCATGTGCCCATGACTTCCTTTTATATCTGTTTGTCTTGTCTGGGAGTCAGTCACCTGCCTCCCAACCCCAGGGTTCTGTCAAGGGGTTGGACAGGCTGGGAGAGCTGAGAGTGTTCACCGTGGAGAAGAGAAGGCTCTGAGGAGACCTTAGAGCCTCTTCCAGTGACTAAGGGGGATCCAGGAGAGCTGGAGAGGGACTTTGGACATGGGCCTGGAGTGCCAGGGTAGGGGAAGGGTTTCCCACTGATTGGCCTGGCTGTGGAGCAGAGGGTGGGACACTGGGCACAGCTCAGCAGACTGAGCCTTTTGTCTGACAAATCTTCGTGGATTTCTCTGTTTGAGGTTCTCTGCTACATCCAGGCTTTAGAGAGGCTTCCCAGGAGCCCACTTGCTCTTGAAGCTCATGGATTGCCTATGCCCTGCTGAGTTGTCCCTCCAGCGGATATTGAGGTGGTTGAAGTCCCCCATGAGGACCAGGGCTTGTTAATATGAGGCTGCTTCCATCTGTCTATGGAGGCCTCATCCATTCAGTCTTCCTGGTCAGGAATGTCACCTGTTCCTTCAGTCCTGACCCCTGAGCTCTGGTTGGCTTCTCACCCCTCCCCAGGTGCAGTTCCAGCATCCAGCTGGGCACTGACGTAGAGTGTGAGTCCCCCCCCACCTCATCTCCCCTGCCTGTCTGTCCCTAAGAGCCTCAAGTGCTCCGGTCACAGGAACCATCCCACCACATCTCTGTGATGCCAGTAAGTTTAAAGCCCTCCTGACCATCTGGGCCAGTCTGTGACTGAAGGTGCTACTCCCCCTCACTGACAGAGGGACTCCCTCATGCCCTGCAGACCTGGGTCAGGGCAACTCTGTGATCTGTAGGGCAGAAACCTTTCAGGACACTCAGTTTTTCCTAAGGCTTGGCTCTTCCAGTCACGTTCAGTGAACGGTGGGTGTTGGAGCCTGGTGTCTCCTTACTCATGGGACTTCCTTCCCGGGATCCACAGTGGTCACTACATGACCTACAGGTCACCAGAAAGTTCTGGGCACGAGGTTGCTGTGAGTCACTGAGACTTCTAGCACCTGGAAATACACGGGAACATTCCCTGGAAGTGCCCAAGGCCAGGTTGAATGGGGCGTGGAGCAGCCTGGGCTAGTGGAAGGTGTCCCTGCCCATGGCCGTGGGTGGCGTGAGATGAGCTTTAAGGTTCCTTCCCACCCAAACCAGTTTATGGTCCTGTGATACCCTAGACATCTGCATTAACTGTGCCAGTTGAGTGCTGACAGAACCACGGGGTGGTCTGGTTGGGAAAGGACTTGACAAATCACCCAGTCCCACCCCCTGCCCTGAGCAGGGACACCTTGCACTGTCCCAGGTTTCTCCAAGCCCCGTCCAACCCGGCCTGGAACACTTCCAGGGATGGGGCAGCTTTTTTGGGCAACCTGTGCCAGGGCCTCACCATCCTCACAGGGAAGGATTCCTTCCCAGCATCTTATCCAATTTAACCCAGCGCTTTCTCTTCAAACCTCAACATCTCTTGTCCTTGCAGTTCCCCGGGAGCAGGATGGGCAGCCAGAGGAAGAGGACACGTTAGGACCACGGGATCCATCAGCACCAACTCCCTCAGCCCTGGAGGACATGGCCCTGTACAGCAGCAAGCGCAAGCTCCGACACAGCCGGCGCAGTTTGGAGACCGCTGTCCCCACGTAGGTGACCCGACACACCTGGGCGATGGACGAGCCCGGCACAGCCCTCCTGAGCTTCCTGTGCTCCAGGGACAGCACCGGGCTGCCACCCTGCCGCCTCCAGACTCTGGATGGGACCTGAACAGCCTGGGAGCTCTGCGGCCAACTGACTCCTCCGAGGCTGTTGAACCACCCTCGTTTCTCACCCAACAGCGCACTGGGGCACGTCCCGAAAATGGGACAACACTGGACTGACTGCTGGCAGATGGAGAGGAGGGGTGGGCAGGACAGTGGGCAGCTCGTTAGCCTGTATATATTGTGTGTGGGGAAGGGTAGGACAGGGAGAACGTAGGAGTGTGAGTGTGTTGGGCTCCAGCTGTTACTGCCTCAACTCGGTTTTTGTAGTGGTTAAAAGGAGCTTTTCCTCTGGTGGGAATCGGGAGGAAGGTCCAGCCTGCCTTTACTCCTATTTAATTTTCAGTCTTTTGCCAAAAAGCATCTCCTCCCACCTCCTGCACTGTGTCACCTCACTTCCCTCCTTTGGGAGTGTGTGGGAATGGGAAGCTTGGAGGCAAAAAAACAAAAAAAAAAGGTAATAAAAAGGAAAAAAAAAAAAAACCTGCAGAATTCCAGCAAAGTGCCTCCCTCTGCCACTGACACTGTGCTCAAGGAACATGCCAGAGCCTGGGCCAGCTCTGTGCCACCTGCCTCTGTCCTGGTGGGACGCTGCTCCTGCTGGGACCCTGTGCAGTCCTGGGGACAGGTCCTTCCCTGGATGGACACGTCGCCGTGTGTCACGTGGCGTGGGCAGCTCCGCGAGCACACGCGTGTCAGAGGAGGCCAGGCTCTGTCTTCTGTAGCACTGGGGCTGAACTGGTGGACTGGGGCAGGAATGGGACAGAACCGACAGCTGTAGCAGGGGTTTAGGGTGCGTGTGACAGCAACGGGGAGCGGGATAGTTGAGGTAGGACACGGTGGCAGAGGTGGGAGGTGTGACTGCAGTACCTTAGTGGGTTAGGATTCAGAAACTCGGAATGGGTAGGACGTGGCGTTGCTGGGGTCAGATTGAGAATTACAGGGTCTTACAGGTAGGAATACTGGTGGGGAGTCCACAGTGTCCATGGCTGGCTGTGAGGTGGAGGAGGGTGGCACGGGAGGCCGTGGGGCTGGCAGGGAGCACTGGGAGCACCACGGAGCAGGACGGGGCTGGCCTGTGCCTTGCAATAACTACACCGTTCCACTTTGCCAGCTCGTTGGCTTCAGGCCCCTTTCCGTGGAGAACAGGGACAAGGAATGTTTGCCCAAGCGAGAGGGGAAAAGGAAAAGGAAAAATGAGCAGGGGTGTGAGTCCTTGGGTGTGAGTTCTGGTTTCCACACGTGGAACAAGGGCTGCAAGCAGGTTCTGTGTCACGTGAGCTCTGCAGATGTGGAGGTCACAGCTGCTGCTCCCAGCTCTGCCATCAACCTCTGCTGCCACTACTGAGGGGAAACAGCCCCCTTTCTTTTTTTTTTTTTTTTTCCACTGCCTCTAACTGGGAGGAAGGTCCAAGCTCGGCCTGATCCCACTCCCCGTCCATTGGTGCTTTCTGACTCCCCAGCAAGACCAGGGTTGCACCTTGAGCCTCACAGTGGCTGGGCAGCAACAGGCACATCTGCTTGTACATTTGCTGAAGGAAAGAAACGGATGCAGTTTTCTGGGTGCAAGTTTTTTGTTGAGCCTCTCCCTTCATGCCAAAATCCAGTGGATCATTTTAACTGGCCCTGTATGCTTCGATTTTACAGATCTGTGAAGGGGGAACTCTGATAATCTCTCATTGCAGCCGTGGCTGCTTCCATCATCAGCAATTTGAGCTTTTTCCTTTTTAAATCTAATTTTAGCATTTGCTTTTTAACAACAGCAGTTTTGGAAACAGTCCTGGCTGGGTTTTGGTGACTAACTTGTGATTCTTCTCTCCTTTCCCTGTGCGGTACCTGGTGCCAGGCTCTGGGTTCTTTCCCGTTCTCTTCTGAGAGACTCTGAGGGAAAATTAGCGCATCAAGACTGTAACTAGTGAAATTTGTACAACCAAAGAAATCTATTTTGTGGTTCAAGGATAATAAAGTTTACTTTACATTTTAGAGCCTTTAGTCACTGTGGTTTGCTCTGTGTGAAGTCCGCAGTTTCGGTACCGACACTTTGTTGGTGCAAAGATGCTTCTGATTTTCCTGCTTTTGAGATCAGAAAGTAATGCTCACTCAAATCAATGCCAGTTGTGAGAATGCCAAAATTCAGAGATGGGAAAAAATCCAATACGAAACACAGGGATACCAGCAAGATCTTCAGCCTCTTGGCTTTCCTCACTTGACTCTGTTTAAAAAAAACCTCCAACGCTATTTTGTTTACATGATCAAGTTTTTAAAAATATGGTTTGACTGGTAAAAACTGACCTTGTTTCCTGTAGCCCAAACAGGTTTTCCTTGGTCTGGATTAGTGGATGGGCACCAGGGTAGTGCCAGACCTCAGCCTCATTCTCCCACCTGTGCCACAGGTACAGCTGGAGAAGGAACCTTTGCTACACCCTGTGGTACCTCAGGAACAGCTTTGTCCTAGGTCCCTTCCAATGCCAACCATGCAATGATTCTGTGATTTTGTTATAAACAGGAATAGAAATAACACAGTTAAAGATATGGGGAGAATGCAAAGATCTTCAAGGTTGCACAGAGACGGAGCACAACTGGCTGGGTGGAAGGTTTTCAGGGAAGACTCTTACAGCTGAATGTCTTGTGTAGCAGCACAGTGACTCACAGACATGCTCTGGGAGTTGGAGGGAAAGGGAATGTCTTATCAGGACACAGCTCTAGGTGTGAACCTGCACAGCCTGCCCCTCAGGTCCTGCTAAATGCAAGTTTTCTTGGTTTCAGGAGTCAGTCCTGTCTGGTATTGGTGCACAAGGTGAAGGATTCCTTTGTTCCTTCCCTGCATCTCCCTCCATATATAACAGCAGGCAAGTGTCTGGAAGACCAATAGGATTCTCTTCAAGGACTGTCTGCTGAGAGAGAAGGGGCTGCAAACCCCTTCATGGAAGCTGCAAACCGCAAATTTCCCTGTGTGTAGTCAGCTCTGCCAAACCTATCCCTTGGAATACCTGGGATAACCAGAGAGTGGAGGACACACGTTCACCTGCCACCAGCTGCTTCTGGAGACAAATGGCTGGAGGAGATGAAGCTGTGCTTGTAACTCAGTGCCACTTCTGCTTGCTGGTACGTTTTCTGCAGCCAGAAACCACCTGCCCCCATCCCAACCTCATTCTCCCCCCTCCTTCGAGTTTTCCTCTGCTTTTCCTTTTACCCCATGGAGTGACCAAGGCACAAGCTGATTTCACACCTTGTATCAAAGGGAGTAATTAAAGTGTTACTGAAATCAGCCCATTTCACTCTGAAGTGAAAGCAGGCTACAAGTAAGTGCTCAGATAACTGGCATCTGTATCTTACCCGAGGCAGCACCACAACACATCAGACTGCAACTGCAACGATCCTGGAGGATGGAGCCTCCCAAACAGCTGGTGCCTGTTTCCCACAGGAATGTGTAATCTTACCTCAAATTTCATATGTATAAGAAATCAATAATAGAACAATTACTCCTATAAATGAGAGACCTTCCCCCCACCACCTCTCCTCCCATGGCACACAAAGGGTTTCCCTTAACAGGGCTGCTGGGAAGGCAGGCTCATGGAGATTCCTTTTCCGGCCATCCCAGTGGTCTTCTCTATATCAGTAATATTGTGACATCTCCTCACCATATACAGATAAAATGACTCCAAACTCACTGTCCATTCCATGGATTTTTGTCTCCAGCAGCATGTCATCCTTGTCCTGATTACATCTCTCCATGCAGAAACCAGAATTCCATTATCCCTACAGTTGCAATGAGGGTAAATTTGAGGCAGCTGCACCTAAATATGAATTGACATTTACTGTAACTTCACTATTTCCTCCCCTGTCAGAGAGAAACAACTACATCCTCCCCTTTGGTCCCAGTTTTGCTCATTCATACCTAAATCTGGTCCTTCCAGTTGGGTTTCCTGACCACCTGCCTTTCCACGGTGTCACACTGATATGGTGACCCGAGAACTTTTGTCCTGTTCTGCCCCCCAAAGTCCCTGGCACCCAGTTATCTACAGCATCCCTTCTCTGTCCCTGAACTCCTGTGGAATCCAGCCACTCCTCCCAGCACTATTTGAGATTTCCTCAGCTTCTCATCCTGCTGCCTCCACATCTGGCAGTTCCTCGTGTCATGTCCTGCGCTGTCTCATGTCCTGATGTCTCAGCCCCTGCATGAGAGAATCAAACGGATTCTCTTTGATTCATTACTGGGGTTTCTTCTAAGACACAGATCTTATAATCATCACATGCCCTTGTCCACAGTCCCTCTCCAGCTCTCTTGGAGCCCCTTTAGGCCCTGGAAGGGGTTCTGAGATCTCCTCAGAGCCTTCCCTTCCTTGAGCAAGGACTGGAGTGACAGGACAAGGGGGAATGGATTCCCACTGCCAGAGGGCAGGGATAGATGGGATATTGGGAAGAAATTCTTTCCTGTGAGGGTGGGGAGGCCCTGGCACAGGTTGCCCAGAGAAGCTGTGGCTGCCCCTGGATCCCTGGAAGTGTTCATGGCCAGGTTGGACGGGGCTTGGAGCAACCTGGGATAGTGGATGGTGTTCCTCCTCAGGGCAGGGGGTAGGACTGGATGGGCTCCCTTTCCACCCAAACCATTCTATGGTTCCATGATTTTGTGATTCTATGAATGATCCACTGAGAGCTGATTTTCCCTTCATTAACTCCAAAATACACATTATTGTTTATGCACTCACACATGCTAATGAAGCAAAAGCTGCACATGCTTCACTTGTGCGACTAAAGGTGCTCAAACTCCACCTAAACATGAATTGACATTTGACTGTAACTTCACTCAGAGAACACGCCATGAACAGAAATTCCTACATGGATGTTTCTCTGTATTCCCCAAATATTATGAATGTATCCATATCATAACCATGGGAAAGCATCATCACTGGATTAATGGACTGGGCAATCATCATCTGGCCAAAGCAACCTGAGAACTACAGAACTTTCTTTTGGCAGAAACGGGACAGGAGTGGGTGGTAACATTTCCCAGGGCAGGTTCATAGAATCTCAGAATGGGCTGGGTTGGAGTGACCTTAAAGGTCACCCAGTCTCACCTCCTGCCATGGGCACCTTCCACTAGACCAGGTTGCTCCAAGCCCGACGTTTCCTGGGACAGGGTTGCCACAGCTTCTCTGGGCAGAGGGCAAAGTCCTGTCCAGCCAGCTGATAACCAGCTCCATTCCCCCACGTGACCAGCTCTCCCAGCGAGGGGGACTGAGGGGAGCCAGCAGAAGATTTTTTTTTTTTTAATTTTAGCAAAACTTTGGACTCTGTCTCTCCCCGGATCCTTCTGGACAAGGTGTCCAGGGCAGAGCCGGGACCATCCATCCTGCACGGAGTGAGCAGCTGAGTGAGCAGCCCCCCGACGGGCTGGGCTCGGGGTCACAGTGAATGGGGGTGACTTCAGGCTGGCGGCCGTCACGGTGGGGGGGCCCGGGGTCCATTTCAGGCTCGGCTCGTAAATGTCTTCAGGGTCGGGATGCAGAAATCGACGTTCATTAACCGAGTCGGCCGACCATCCTGAATTAGGAGCTGTGGCTCCCTGGAGGGCAAGAGGCCTCGTTCGGGCGGTCCCGGAGGGCTGGGCGGGCACCGGCAGAGTGCCGGGGCTGCCCGGGACGGGCGGGGACGGGGGGCACAGGCGGGTCTTGGCGCGGATCCCCGGGCGGATCCCGGGGCGGATCCCGGGGCGGGCGGTCCGGCAGCGCTGCGGTCTCTGCAGTTTCATCGGCTGCAGAAGCCATATATACCCGCGGTTCTGCCGAATTCTCAACTGTTTGATTCCCTTAAACCGGCGTTCTAAAGCAGGGCTCGCCGCGCAGCGAGGCCGGTTCTCGCTTCAGGGAGGGCAGAAGAGACGCGGCGCATCTGCCAGCAAAATCCGTTTGTCTTCTCTACAGTACTGGTTTGTATAAATAATGTCTGGGTTAGAAATGAAAATGTGACTCCTGTGACTGAAGATGGAGACTCTGCCAGTGGAGGGATGAACTCTGGCCCCGGAGATCCTTGTTCCTGTGGGGAGGCGTTAATTGGTCCAGCCAAACAGATAGGAGTTTCCTCTTAGTTCTTACTGGATGTTCTGAATCCCTCGTCTGCACTGGGGACTCTCCAGTTTGGTCACAGGTTAAGGCCAGGCGACCTGATCCCAGGGATCTTCCTTAGGTCGCTCCTGCGTTTTTCCACAGAGAGGAAAGGATGGCCGTCAGAGCTGAACACTGGTAAGAAAAAAAAAACAACAACCACCAAAACCACCCTCCTTCCCTTCCCTGCCGCCCCCATGGTACCCAAACAGTGCTGCTGTACAAATACAACAGTGACTCTTCTCAGGTTATTCCTCATTCAGCCCATTAATTTAAGGCAGTTTTCATTTAAAAATGAATAATTCTAAAATTCTAATGAACTGTGCAAGACCAGGTTTCTGTTCTCACTCCTGTAGTTCCATTCAGATGTCACTCCTGCTTGTTAGAATAATGTGGGATTTCTCCACAGTTCTTTCCAGTAAAAAGTCACTGTGAAGAACTAGAGGGGGATGACTCGTGCAACCACTGAAGAGACTTCTCCATTGCTGTCAGCAGAGCAGGGTGTGGGAATTGGGACTCTGTGAGTTCACGAACACACCGAGCATGCGGTCACTGCAGAAAAACTCAGCTCAGTGTCAGTACCTGGGAGTTCCTGATACTGAGTTGCATAGAAACAGGCAGATCATGTTAAACAGCTTCAGAGCAGACAGATAAAAAGGGAGAAAGCGAAGCTGCACTTAACCCAGATAATCTGCTATCTACAAATGCAGAGCCTGAAAAGATCAAACCTAGAGTGGCAGCCGGGCTGAGTCACCAGCGTGGAGTCAAGGGGAGGATTCACCGCCTTCTCCTCCATTATCCAAGAGCCCAGGGATCTGCACTGCTAGAGAAGCGATTCGAAGAACGAGTTCCTGTTCTCCAGGTCACCTTGTCTCTCTGTTCATGGCACCACTGGGGCCGGTAATGTATCTGTTCCTTATACTCTTGTCAGGGCTCATAGAGGTGATAATCACAGAATCACAGAATGGCTTAGGTGGTAAGAGACCTCAAAGCCCATTCAGTCCCACCCCTGCCATGGGCAGGGACACCTTCCACCAGACCACGTTGCTCCAAGCCTCGTCCAACCTGGCCTGGACTGTAACACTTCCAGGGACGGGGCAGCCACAGCTTCTCTGGGAAACCTGCCTTCTCTGTGCCAGCTCCCATCAGGTCAGATTTCCACGTGTCAGTTTTGGAATCATGGAATCATAGAATCATTAAGGCTGGAAAAGACCTTTAAGATCATGAAGCCCAACCACCAGCCCAGCACCGCCACCATGTTCACCATTAAACCATGTCCTCAAGTGCCATATTCACATGTTTGTTGAATTCTGTGGCACTTGAGGACACAAATCTGTGCAATGCCCTCCTGATTGCTGCTGGGACCTCTCACAGCTCCTGTTCAGGCCGCTGCCAAAACTGGGGGCCACAGCAGTACCCCCAGCATGCCCTGACTGATGCCTGAGGGCTGCGTTGGTTCCTGAGGAGCTGCTGCCCACCTGTTCAAAGTGTTCGCTGCCACACTCTGCGGGCTCTGTCACAGCTGGAGCAGCTGCCACAAATCTGAAACGAGGTCTCACACTCATTCCACGCTCTTTGTTTTATCCCATGTCATTAACCCAGAGATCAGCAATCTAGGACACAAGTGTCCCTTGTGTGCAGGCCACAGCAGAAGGAGCCTGCCAAGACACTGAGGACAAACAGTAATTACCCAGATTACTGCCCTAATCCAGTGTAACAATGCAGACACACACTTGTAATTAGTGAAAACCAAACAAACACCATCTACACATGTACACTGCATTTGTGAATGAAGATTCCCTAAAATAACCAAGATTATTTTGGAAAGAGAACACGAAAATAAACACGACCAACCTTCAGAATAGAAAACCATCAAAACTTCATTACTAATTCCCAAGTGGAAAGATGCAGGTGGTCCCATTTTTGTTGTAGTGTGATGATTAAGGCCCTTTTATTCCCTTGGGAATAGCTTTGAAATCAGCCTTTCGAGGTGATTTTTCATTCAGGAGAAGTCAAACCTACTCTAATAAAATGTCGGTCAGTTGTGTATACAGCAATATGAAACTGAAAGTAAAAGTGTCCAATTTCATAATCAGATTTGAACGTCAGCTTTGAGAAGCTGGAACAAAAAAGGTTCACGAACGTGGTTTAAATGATGGGCAAAAGAGAAAATAAGAGAGGTTTTAAATGTTCTCTTTATTTAATAAAGAGAAGACTGAAAGGTGATAACTAATAGTGACATTACTGAGAAATACTTTAGTCAAATGCAAGTTATGACATTTAATGAGGTGGATTAAATTCTATGTACGGTGTGACATAAAGGCTGAAACATGAGTCTAGGGAGTTGTTCTGACCACAAACCGTGAAGGCCAGTGAATTTTCACTGGGATTTTTCTCAAATAGTAACACCCCAGAATAACACAGGCTCTTGCTGGCTGATAGAATCTAGATCTGAAGTTCACGTGGATTTTAAGTTCCTTTACAGGTCATTTTAGACTATTACAAATCATTGTTATTTAAGGAATAAAAGGTCTGTAAAGCCACACACTGAAACCTTGCGGAAAAATTAGGGAAGCAGTTTAGGCTTGACTTTCTGAGTAATTTCACCAATTCGTGTGTCAATATTGCACAAAGAAAAGCCCCAAACTCAGACTGAAACTGACTTTCCTTACGGGCAGGGTTGGTTCAGCTCAGCTGGTCTCGAATCGCAGCTTCAGACCAGGAATGCTGCTTATCCAACCTAAATTCTATCTGAGATATCAGATAGATGGTTTGGCTCCCTTGTACCCAGGGAGGTTCAGCCACAGTTCATCTTTTTGGTCTAGAAGATCTGAACTGCACCCATGGACAATAGTGACACCATGCCAAAATATATGGGATGCCCGGCCACGATGCAGCCATCTCTGTAGTCGTTACCAAAGTCTGATAAATCCTGCCTTAAACATCTGTATCATAACCATGGCACTGCCAGCAACGTCATCACTTTTGGGGCCTCAAAACAGAGCCTTTGCAGTTTCCTGATGACAAACAAGGTATCATCTCAAAGATGTACATAATCAAAGACAATACTACATTCCATTAGAGAGCAGAAGTGATCCGTCCACAAGAAGAGAAGCCAAGGAGCTGATGAACTGTTACCACAATTCCAGTGCCTGAAGGGGCTCCCTGAGAGCTGGAGAGGGACTTTGGACAAGGGCCTGGAAGGCTAAGACAAGGGGCAATAGCTTCCCACTGCCAGAGGGCAGGGTTAGATGGGCAATTGGGAAGAAACTCTCCCTGTGACAGTGGTGAGTTCCTGGCACAGGTTGCCCAAAGAGGCTGTGACTGCCCCATCCCTGAAAGTGTTCCAGGCTGGGCTGGACAGGGCTTGGACCAACCTGGTTTAATGGAAGGCATCCCTGCTCAGGGCAGGGGGTGGAACTGGATGGGCTTAAAGGTTCTTTCCAGCCCCAACTATTCCATGATTCGATAACTTGATAATGACAAAGTCCAGCTGCTCCCACAGCACTGCCAATGCCACAACTAACCCATGTCCCCAGGTGCCACATCCACATGGCTGTTAAATCCCCCCAGAGACAGGGACTCCACCCCTGACCTAGGCAGACTGTCCCAGGGTTGGACGGCCCTTTCTGGGAAGGAATTTTCTCAACATCCAACCTGACCCCTCCCCTGGCACAACTTGAAGCTGTTTTACCTATCCCTTATTCCCTGGGAGCAGAGCCCGACCCTCTCCTGTCAGGGAGCTGCAGAGAGCCAGAAGGTCCCCCCTGAGCCTCCTTTTCTCCAGGCTGAGCCCCCCCAGCTCCCTCAGCCGCTCCTGGTGCCGCAGCCCCTTCCCTGGGCACGCTCCAGGCCCTTCAATGTCCTCCTTTTCATGAGGGGCGCAACACTGACCCACCCCGTCAGCGTTCGAGGTGCCTCAGCCGCGGGAACACAAGGGGTTCTTTCTGCCCGCCCGCCCCCCGGGACCCCCCGGGACCCCCCGGTCCCGGTCCCGGCCCCGCTGCCTCCCGCCTCCCCGCCATGGCGCCTCCCCCGCCCCCGCCTGAGTCACCGCCGGCCCGGCCCGGCCCTCACGGCGGCGGCGGCTGCCGGGCGGGACGAGCTGGGACATGAAAGGTGGAACAGGCGCTGCCACGCCCGGGGCTGCGGGGAATCTCGCTTAACCCTTCCCCGCCCGCGGGGCCTGGGCTCCGGGGGCGAGTACAGCGATGAGGGGGGGGGAGGCAGGAGGCCACCTCCTCACACCCCCTTCTCCGGCACCCTCAGGGACACCGGGGGGACAGTCCCGCCGCAGGGTCCCCGTCCCGCCGCTGCGGAGATGCGGCCACAGGGCGCTGCCCCCCGACCCCCTCCTGTTGCCACGGTGCCAATTGCCGCTCGACCGCCCCGAACAGACCCCCAGAGTAGAGAAGTGCCCGAGAGCCCAAATCCCCCGTCCCTGGGGGCCGCAGGGCCAAGCCCTGCCCGGGGCTGGGGGCCAAGGTCCGTGCTCGGGCCCATGTCAGGGGTCGGGGGTCCGTGTCTGGGGCGCTGCTCGGTCCCGCTCCCAGCCCCGAGCTGGTCTGACAGGCTCAGGACAGACGGGAAGGGAGAGGCCTCCGGCGGCTCAGGAATGCGCAGCCCTTATCTCTGGCTCCCTGCGCCTGGGGAGGGAACAACGCTCCGGAGTTTGCCTTTCTCTCGCTCTTACTCACCCCCGCTCTGCCCTGGGTGGAGCCTCGCTCTCCAGGCTCCCAGGTGAATCAGGTTGCAGGCACGTCCAGGTGAGCAGAGAGTGACCCACCATCTGCCCCGGCTCACCTGGGAAGGCAGGAGAAGGGCAGGGACCTTGCGGGTACCTGCATGGCCGCCTGAGCCAGAGTGACCCACCACCAGCCCGGCTCCCCTGGGAAGGTAGGAGAAGGGCAGACACAGCCGGGGTACCTGCATGGCTGCGTGAGGTGGAGGGCAAGGGCTGGGGAGGGCCTGCCTTGCTTCTGTGCGCAGGGCTGGGCATCTGGGATCTGGGACGGGGAATTCTGCAGGCATTCCATGGGCAGGAGATGGCTGCTTCTACGCAGGAAGGCTCCAGTGGCAGGAGCTCCCAGTCACGCCGTGATGGGGAGAAGGGAGAGACACAGGAGGAGAAGAGAGAGGCAAGTGGGGAGGAAAAATGTCCCAGCACTGGCAGCAGGGGCTGGGGATCGCAAGGGAAGGGATCCAGAATGTCCCAGTGGTGGCATCAGGGATTGGGGATGGGAAGGGACCCATCTGTCCTCAGATCAAAATTGCTCAGTGAACACTTCACACAACTGTGTCCCGTCCCTTTGAGAAATCCCCAAGGAGCGGGTATTCCCAAACTCAGCCTCAGTCTTTGGGAAGAGTCTTACAGCCTGACTCAGTTCCTCATGACGGAGCCCGAGTCGGCCTCTTTCTTGGATCAGGAATGCAGTAGGGACGTGGTCGGGAGGTTGGCACAGAGGGGACATCACCGGTGGTCGTGCTGGGAGGGCTGAGGTCTGCCGTGTGCGAGGAGCTGGGAAGCAGTTCCCAGGCTCCCGCTCTCCACACGCGTGAGGTTGGGTGTGCAGCCGAGCACCGACACAGCCCGCGAGCCCCGACATAGCCGTGCACGTCCAGGCAGGAGCACGGACGGATGCGCGTGGACACGCGTGCACAAGCACACGTGCTGACACTCGGTGAGTTTTCCACAGGGGTGAGCCTGACAGACCTCAGGATTTGTGTGTGAGCAGAGGAAGGGGACGGTCCCGTGTTCCTCACTCTAAATTGGCTGAGGTCAATAGGGGTCAATTATGGCTCTTGCCTGGCCTGAGGACCAGGTTCTCCATCTTCTGGGACAATTAGAGAGGGAAGAGGCACCTGCGAAGGGACAGGAGTGCTGATCAAATCCTTCTGCTGCTGAAAACATCTAATTTTTGGGAACTGCAATAAGCTCAGTTGTGAGGGAGGCCAAAAATATGTCAGTAACAGCACAGTACCCCAAAGCAGAGCAGCGACAGAGACAGCAGTGCCAAACACGGCTTCCCAGTTCCCCGTGCACATGTTTTCCCTGGATCAGGAGGCAGGAGAGCACAGCGTGACCTGGATCCATTAGAGGGACACGGAGGGACTGTAGTTTGGGGAGAGAAGGTCGTTCAGATTTTGTTCTCACTCTTATTTACCTGAGGGGCTTTTAGAGTTGTACTTGAGAGATGAAAGGAGAGCTGGATTTGCTGTCACCTGGCAGTGGGAATAGGAGTATTCAGAGAGGGGGAAAAAAAGTTATGCTCTCTGTGTGGCTTAGGGGACATCTTTGAAAAATTTGTGGCTGCCCCATCCCTGGAAGTGTTCAAGGCCAGGCTGGGGCTGGGAGGAGTCTGGCCTAGTGGAAGGCATCCCTGCCCATGGCAGGGGATGGAACGAGATGGGCCTGACGATTCCTTCCCACCCCAACCAGTCTCTGATTCTGAGAGTCTATAAATGTGGAAATGTTCACATGCCACAGTCTGTTTGTGGCAGAGCAGGGTTGTGGGTCAGGACAGATTCACCCATGTTCTAGACATAACTTTTCTGGCAATCACAACTTTCCAAGCAACTGAAATTCACCTCCAAACCTTGCGGGATTGGACTCCTTTGCATTTTATGGTTACATGGAACACTTCCAGACTGCTTATCAGGCCCAATATACTGGATTTTTGTAGCCCTAATGAGGAAGAGTTTGATCAGGATGGGGGGGGGAAATAACAGCGAAAGGCAGAAGGGGGTTCTCCTTCTCCTTCTCCATGTTAGACCTTACACTGCCGGTCCTTTTCTTGAAGTTTTCTGGTCTAGACTTTGTTATATCTTCTACCTTCTGAATAAAATCCAGGGAAAAAGCACTGGCTGGAGGAGAGAGCGTGGCATGAGCATTGCTATCACAGATGTGGCGCCTGGGGACATGAGTTAGTGGTGGCCTTGGCAGTGCTGGGGGAATAGTTGGACTCGATAGGCTCAGAGGGCTTTTCCAACCCAAAGAATTCCATGATCCCATGATTCTTCGAGTAATCTGCTCTCTCTAAGAGACCCCTTTTGCATGCAGGATAGCACTTCATTTTCAGCAGCTGCAAACATCACAGTGCGTCCTGGAGAGTCCCCACAGCTCGGATTTCCCCATCCACCCCGTCCCCTTGTTGCACAGGGTAGTTAAGGCTGACATGCGTGACAGGCTGCCGTGCTGTGACACGTTGACAGGTGTCTCAATAATAACCCCTTCACAAGGAAAATGATGACGTAATTTTTCTGCCACTTTTCCCTTCCTCTGGCCTGCGGGAAGATCCCCTGGACATTCCCAATCCTCCAGCAAGGAATGTTCTGTGGGATCCCTTGCACTGGTAAGCAGAGGTGAACAAGAGTCCAGTGGGTGTTTGAGGTGCAGACTGGGCTTCCAGTTTCCCTCTGCCACATGTCTGTAGCATTCAGGGCATTCCCTTCTCACCTGAGACACAGAAAGAGTTTATGGAGCCATTTGTCAGGTTCAGCTGCCACAGGTGTGAACATGGAAGATGGCAGCTGTGATCCAGATGCAGAGATCCAGATGATCTCTGGAAGCTCAGTGAATAATTGATTAATTGAACCAATTTCTCATCTGATGGCCATGACTTCTGATGACTTCTGTCTTTTTTGTAATGACGACTGAGATCCATATAAAACCATCCAGAGTAAAAAAAAAAAATGGGGTGATATTCACTCAGATTATTAATGTGGAGTGATCAACTCATCAGATGACCAAAGGAAAAGGCCTGTGGGGTATTGCAACAGGAGTAACAAATTCCAACCAGAAATTTTAACAGTAACCCAGGCTTTGAGCCTACTGCCTGAAACTGAGAGGACGCTGAGGATGAGAACGTGACAAAAACCCAGCAGAAAATGCAGAGAGGAGAATGGAAAGAGGAGAAATAAGGATTCGGACTTGGCAGAGGCAGCTGTGCCTAAAAAAAAGGATCTAATCCAGTTTATTGCTCACATTTCACTGTGCTGTTCGGGGGAATGTGCCTGAGCCCTGCTTGGTGAGAAGAATTCCAGCATCTCTTTTCATGGAATTACAGAGTGGTTTGGATTGGAAGGGACCTTCAAGACCATCTCGTTCCAACTGTCCTGCCGTGGGCAGGGACACCTTCCACTATTCCAGGTTGGTCCAAGCCCCATCCAACTTGGTGTTGGACACTTGCAGGGATGGGGCAGCCACAGCTTCTCCGGGCGGTTTTCTCTTTGCCTCAGCTCTTGTACAATTCCACAGCCGTGTGCTTTGGCTAAAGCGGGAAATTCTGGGGTCCTGTGCTGCAAGTACAAGTGCTGCATCACCGTGAGACCGACAAGTGAAAGGCCTTAACCTGAGAGATCCTTTTCAGGAGAAGTCTAACCCTTAGTATGGAAAGTGAGGACATGCAGGAGCAGCTTCTGGAGAGGATGAGCCCGTCTCTCTGTTCATGCAGGTTCTACCTCTGCTGCAGCAAGATCAGAAGGCGCTGGCTGTCCTTCCATCACAGTGCAGAATTAAAAACCTCATACCTTAAACCATATTCCAGGAGACAGGTCCCTCCCCAGATCATTCACCAAGTACGACGTTTTCTTGAGAGCAAACCAACACTTTCCATGTCTCATTGTCACTATGTCTGCTCCAGTCGTTTTCCCTCAGGAATTGCTGTCCTCTCCTAAACCCAGCCCTCCCAGAACGACAGCAGCCTGTTTTCACAGGATGTTTTCTATTTTTTCAGACCAAATAATTTTTTTTTTTTTTAAATAATTGATTTCTAAACTTCAGGTGTTGAGACATTTGAAAACCTGCATTTTTTTTTTTTCCACAGCCTACCCTAAGAGACATAGGTGATGCCAATGAATATGGTTTATGGGCCAGCTGGGGCCCATCAAAGGGATCAAAATCTCCTGGACTAACTTCTTGCCCAGGGTGTGGAAGTCTTCAAGTGTTGATGGCACGGAGGGGTCTGTGGCTGGCTGTGCAGAGTGTGGGTTAAAGAATAGACTGTGCTGCCTTCTTCTTCTCGGTGGTACCCAGAGCAGTGAAAAGATGAGGTGTTTAAACCCAGGAAGTTGTGTCTGTACTTGCACACAAGCAAAGGAGCAAGGGATCAGGTCTTCCCAGCCTTTTCCAGACAAAGGGATCCAGCCCTGCTTCCTCCCAGGCAGTTCCTTCCCCAGTGCCTACAGACCTTGGGCAGCCTCAGCTCCTGGGAGTGTCCCAAAGCAGCGGAGCAGGTCCAGCCAGGGAAGGGATCACCTGAGCGAGGCAGCCTGGGAACTGGCTGTGCAGGCAGAACACGTAACAACAAGCACTGGAGTCAGCACTGGGGAGGCAGATGGAGCCAGCCCCAGGTGCTGAGGCATCAGCAGGGCTGGCACCAGACATAGCAGATGAGAGAGAAAGGGAACACTGAGCCAGTTCCCTTTTGCTTAGACTGGGCAAACACAGCCCAGCACCCCTTGATTCACACCTAACACAAAGGCTCAGGAGAAAAGCAGGTCCTGTTACTTATTTATTTTAATCTGTAGGGCTTTGTGGTGATCACAGCCTGGCTGAAACTGATTTCCTGCTGCTGTGTTAGGAAAAAAAAACAGTAGAATGGAACATAATATGAATAGGGAGCAAATGCTGCCCAAGTCAACAAGTCTGCACTTTTCCCAGTTTCTGCTCTTAGTGTGAATCCAGAGGTAAAGGGAGAGTTTCTATATCCAGCTTCATCTGTCAACCACTTTTCCTTACATTAAACATTCCGTATGGTTGAGTGTTTTTTTTTGTGCAGAGGCAGCTGAAGGCTGTGATCACATCACTGCTGACTCTTCCCAGTATTAAAGGGGGTTTGACAGCTTCTGGGGATCCCAAAACCGAATGTGTGTGACAGGTATTGCAGCCATTCAAGTCACTCCCAGTTACACTGGTGGGAACAGAGGCAGACCACAGGCCAAGCCAAATTTCCCTTGGAGACTCCTTCCTCAAAACCCCCTTGATAATAGCACAGGGACGGCTGAGGGCTGCGTGCTCATTCCTCTCCGCCTGTTCCTCACCTGCTGGTGGTTTTTTGACCAACCAGTGTCTCTGGGACAGCCCAGGCAGACGGGTGGAGGAGACCTGAGTCCTGCCTCTCACCAGCCCGTTCTATCAGCCTTCATCTCCCACTTGTTAAGTTTCCAACAAGCTGCTTGGCGCTCTCCTTTATCCACTGCCCCCGAGCGTGGGAGGAGTTACTGCAAACAGCCACAGAGCTGCTTTCTGTTCTCCTGCAGCTTCCTCCTGCAAAACCCAACTACCAGCCAGGAGGAGTGTGTGAAAGAGAGTGCCAAAGAGCCAGGGTGCCCATACTTCCTTCTTCCTGTGGGATTCTTGGGGCTGTCCTGTGCAGGGCCAGGAGCTGGACTTGATGGTCCTTGTGGGTCCCTTCCAACTCAGGAGATTCTGTGATTTTTTTTTTTTTTCAATGCCCTTCTATGTACGTGTCTGTGCTCATCCTGTATTAAGAGAAGGATTTCTTGGGGAGGAACTCAAGTTTGCAGGTTTGGTTCAAAAGGTTCTGATCATGAGTGGTGTTCTTGATACTTCTAAATTTATGGATATGATTTCATGCAATGATTGCTTAGGATAGCAGAGAACAAAGCCAAAGGACAAGCAGCAGATCCGAAGGAGAAGGAGGCTGTGATGGACTGTCAGGCTGAGCTGGAGAACTTGCCTCTAGCTGCTGCAGATATTCCAATTTGATAGGGATTTAGGGAAACTCTGGGTGAGTTGGTGACAGCAAAATGCTGTCAGGCTCTGGACAGGCATCAAAACCATCTGGGGCTGGAGATTCCGGAGCCTCTCGGAGCTGAAATTGGCTCTGATAAGTGGTGAAGAATCAGAAGTGCTGACCCTGTTCTTGTGTGTTTTCCACACCACCTGCTCTTAGTCCCTATGGGAGACGGGTTTCCAGGGCTGATAGACCTTTGATCCCTTCCCACAGAGCTGATTTTATGGCTGGTTCTCCCAGGAATAGATGGAAAAAGGCAGGATTCAGGCACGGTGAGAAGGAAGCCTGGAGAGACTGAAGTGTGTGAACTCCTTATTGAGAGGACCAGAAAGGAAATCATGGAATCATTTGGAGTGGAAGCTTATCTTGTTCCATCTCCCTGCCACGGTCACGGACACCTTCCACTATCCCAGGTTGCTTCAAGCCCTGTCCAACCCGGCCTGGAACACTTCCAGGGATGGGGCAGCCACAGCTTCTCTGGGCAAACCTGTGCCAGTTCCTCACCACCCTCACAGGGAAGAATTTGTCCCCAATATCTGATCTAAATCTAAACTGATTCATCCTCCTGTCAAAGTTACCGCCTGTCCTCCAGGTAAATCCTGGTGTGAAGTATTGACAGTTCGAAGCAGGACTGTGTGTTGGAGTTAAAACAGGTGAGGTCTTAGCACTGAGGCTTTAGAAGGCTGATTTGTTACCGTCTGGGAGAAAAAAATAACAGAATACTTGGCCAAATGTGAGCATCTCTGTTAGAAGATGAATCCTTGGATATTACTCACTTATTTTCCATCACCTCTAAGGGGCAACACAAGCCTTGCAGGTAGGCACGTTATGCACCTGCATTTGGTAACTCTGACCCTTGAGTAGCAATCCTGGTTCTGAAACCCGGGGGGTTTGGGTTATTTTAGGTGCCTTTGGGCACCTACACACAGCAGGTGTGGCAGCAGCCCTGCAGAGACCCACAGCCTCCTCGGCAGCAGCTGGAGGCCAGGCCAGGTACCTTCAGGTGACATGGAGCACCTGTGTGTCAACACCTGAAACCTGAATTGCTGCCCTGGTTATGGCTTGCACTTTATTTGTATTGACTTTCCCAAGACTTAAGGGTTTGGTTCCCGGGAAGAATTGGATTTCCCCCCCCTGCTGCCTAATTTGCCCCTGAAGATTTTCTTTTATGTTCCCCTAAATCACCAGGGCCTGGGCAGTGGGATCAGTGGGGGTGTTGCCAGTGGGATCAGTGGACCGAAGAACTTCTCAGGTCCCGTATCTGTGTGTTTCTGCTCAAAAAAAAAAAAAAAAAAAAAAAAAAAAAAAAAAAAAAAAAAAAAAAA
>NW_020956850.1:78069-82403 GCF_003031625.1 Empidonax traillii
TTGCCCCTGAAGATTTTCTTTTATGTTCCCCTAAATCACCAGGGCCTGGGCAGTGGGATCAGTGGGGGTGTTGCCAGTGGGATCAGTGGACCGAAGAACTTCTCAGGTCCCGTATCTGTGTGTTTCTGCTCAAAAAAAAAAAAAAAAAAAAAAAAAAAAAAAAAAAAAAAAAAAAAAAAAAAAAAAAAAGGCTGAAATTTTCTCCCAGGTCGTATTGGCAGGATGTAGCAGGAGTCTTTTGCTGTCCTGTCCAATCCTGGGGCAGTTCTCTCCCACTCTTCCTGGGAGGCTTTTCCTGGTAAAATCGTGAAGATGTGAAGAACATTGATGATGTTGAGCTTTTCTGTTCCCTCCTGGGGGGGTAATTGCAGGGTTTGTGGCTCTGGGGGTTTTGGACTAAGGCTTTGGGGTCTTACTTTTCCAAAATGGTCATGGAAATGGAAGGAGGGATGTTGAGGGGTTCCCTTTGGCCTGAGCATGTCACACAGCTGCTCACAGCTGCAGGTGTTGGGTTGACGTGAGCTCTTCCCTTGTACCCACCAACAGTTCGGTGCCTGAGCTCTAACTGGACACAGAACATCTTGTTACCCTTTATAAAGATCCCCAAGGGAATTGTGGAGGTGCCACACATTATTTTTAGCATCTTCGTAAAATTAAATTCCTAATTAAATAAAATAAACAAGCATATAAGTAAAAATCTCTATTACCCAGTAGTTACAGGCTGAAAATCTACATCTGGTGTATTTTCAGTTTGTGACTCAGTTTCTTTGCCAGTTTTGATGGTTCAGAATTCCAAAAAGACAACGTTTTTCTTTCTTTGAGGTGAAAGAGGCTGCAGGAAACGGATTTGCAGGTGAAGTTCAAGCAAGGAGCCAACTCCTGCTTGGAGTCCCTCCTGATTGAGCTGCCCCTGATCGAGGAACATCCAGCCATCACTGAAGAGTACGAATAGCTAACCTGTGTCCAATCTCCTGTCCCTCTGGAGTGGGGAAACTTGACATGGTGTTCCCTGAACTCCTGTTAAAGGAACCAAAGCTAAAAGCACAGAATGCCCTACAAAATACATGAAATACACAGTTCTGGGATCAAAAAAAAAAAAAAACCATAACAAGGCAATGCTGCACACTGAGTAATCCATCTCCTGTTCCCTAAGGCATGTCAGCTGGTGCTCCACCAAATTCAGCCTTGCACTGGGATAACGGACACGCTTGGAACGGATCGAAACTAGTTAAAAGAGAAGTGAGGAGACAGGAGTTTAAAAAGCGATTTTGTCTTAGAAACCTCCCTCTGGCACACAAATATCAGCCACAAATCGTGTGTGGTTGTTTCCAAACGATTTGGAGAGGAATTGCTTCCCAAGTAGTGGATGACTTGACCCAGAACTGGGTACCCAGCCTGGCAGCTGGCAGCTTCACAACACCACATCTGACCCAGTTCCTCAGGGCTCTGCCAGCTGCAGACGTGTTCCCAGGAGCTGGAACACAGCAAAACAGAATTATAAAATAAAATAAAATAAAATAAAATAAAAAAAAAATCCATGAGCCAAGTGCAGAATCCAGCTGAATTTGGCAAGATGGGCTGTAGCAGGGGAAGTTTTATTTATTCCTTGACCTGAGCTCAGATCACGCCCACCAGAGTGACAGAAGGTAATAAATATCTTTTGAGGTTCCAGTAACTTCTCCCCTTTCACTTTATCTGATAGGGAAAGAGTTTGGAGGATTAATGGAATAGCCATAATTTTGTGCACATGTATATATATATATACACATATATATATATAAATATTTACATATATAAACTAGCATTTTTCATGCAAGCTGAGTTCTTGTTGTAGCTCAGGGAATTAAAGGATGCCAACAATTAATAGAATCATAGAATCACAGGATGGTTTGGGTTGGAAGGGACCTTAGAGCTCATCTCGTTTCACCCCCCTGCCATGGGCAGGGACAGCTTCTGCTAGACCAGGTAGTTCCAAGCCCTAGAACATTTCTAGAACTGGGACAGACACTTATGGTGGCAGAAACAGAACTTCTGTTTTTTTCTTTCACAGTTCTCAGATTTGTGAGGAAATAACCCCATCTCCCAGGAAGCGCAGGGTTTTCCAGGCCCCCTTCAAATATCCCTTAAATACTTTAACCATTCCAAAACGTCCGGTGGGAAGGAGCTGGAATCACAGAATTAGAGAATTGTTTCGGTTTCAAGAGCCCTCGGAGCCCATCAAGTCCAACTGTCCCCTAGCACTGCCAAGGCCACCGCTGCCCCGTGTCCCCAAGTGCCACATTCACAGGGCTGTTAAAACCTCCCAGGGATGGGGACTCCACCTTTTCTGCCCTTTTAGTTCGTGTGTTGAACGTGGAGAGGCCCAGCTGTCCCTGGTCACAGTTTGTGGATGTCTTCTCTAGACTGAAGAGAGTTCAGGCATAAACCAGCTTTTTGGGGGGATGTGAGGAATGAAACTTCCATATCCCCAGCACATTCCAGTTGCAAGTTCCCCCTGAATGTGTGCAGTGCTGTCTTCTCTGGTCCTACCCAGTAACACTCAGCATTACCCAACACTTCTTTAAAGCTTCATCTCCTTCTTAATTTATAACCGCTGGGAAATAATTATATCAATCAATATCAAATTAAAAGGCTGTTTCACCGCTGTTGGATGGCAATGACAACAGGAGTGACCCTCGCCCTCTGTACTCACAGTCATTAGTGTAACTTAGCAGGAGTCACTCACTCTTTTTGGGGATCATGAGGAGATCTCTGCTGGCACCTCAGTGCTGGGGCACAGTAAAAGCACATCCCAGCATTGCCATTAGTTCAGGGCGTGAAGCTGACTGCTTTGAGTCTTCGCAGATCACTCAGATAATGATTCTGTTTGTGGCACGACAAACTTTTCTTTCAAAAATTGATTAAAATCAGATTTGTCTGTAGTCTCAAATAATTAGTCCCCTACAGACAATTACCAAATAATGAATATGAGCCCCTTTAGCTCCGATTTTTCCTCAAGAGGTTGAAGAAGCAATCAAGTCCCTTGTTTTTTTATTTCTTCATCTCATGAGGACTCCTCCGCCTCCTGACTGTGTTACACCAGCAGGACACCTGCACTCACCCACCCCCTGCTTCTGTTCCAGTGCTGAGGTGATTATAAGACTCAACTTAAAAGGATTCAGAGGCTGCTCTTGTGTCCAGGCACATGCTTTTGATTTAGGGCCACATTACACACAGTTGTAGTGGTTTTTGAACCTGGCCAGATTTCAAATATCCACTAAAAGCTGCTCCACTACCCTCCCTCTGCGACCTGGAAAAGGAGAGAGAATAAAAAAAACCAGCTGAGGATTTCTGAGTAGAGATAAGGGTTGAGAGAAGTCAGTTGCTTTCATAGGCAAACCAAGTTAGAGTGGGGATAATTTATTTATTATTAAATTTATTACTAACAAGATAAGAGCTAAAGAGTGAGAAATAAAACAGTCTTAAAAACACCTTCCCCTCCCCCCCACCCCTTCTTCTTCCTCAGCTCTCCCTCCTCCCCCCCAGCAGTGCAGGGGGACGGGGAAGGGGGGTTTTTGCACTCAGGGTGTTGTTTGAGTCTATCCCTCGGGCAGCAGCTCTTCCCATTCCGTTGTCCTGTGGGTTACTTCTCCTCCTGGAGCTGGCTATCATTCACTTACAAAGGAAGCTTTTAGCAGCTTCTAACAGAAGCCACCCTATAGCCCCTCCCCTCCCCCCCCCATCAAAACTCAGCCACATAAACCCATGACACAGTAAATAATTTTTGTAGCATTTGGAAATGAATTTTAACTGAGTGCAGAAAATAACGACTCGGCTTTAAAATAAACAACAAATTTAAGCCTAGCAACCAGCAGCCTAAAAGAGAAGGGTGAGCATTCTGTCAAGTGCATAGGCCTTACTCATCCCAGGGCTGCCTGATTGATTTGTTCCTTATTTTGGCTCAAAACAACTGACTCTGTGAAGGTAATGGTTAAGTGACTCACACCTTTGCCTAATTAATGCTCCCATCCCTTTGAATGAACTTTCTCCAGCATCGTTCCATGTGCTTTGAATCTTTTTCCCTTTGCTCTGCGAGGATGTGCTGCTGTTGTGACACCACTAGTCTAGTCCAGAGCATACCCTGGGAAACAACCCTTAAAAACAAAGGGGTTCAGGAGGGATGGATGTGCTTCAAGCAGGAAGTTTTGAGAGCACAGGAAGAGGCTGTACCGGTGTGCCGAAAGGCAAGCCGGCGGGGAAGACAACCAGCTTGGTTAAACAGAGGGATTCTGAAGGAAATCAGGGATAAAAAGAGAGTTTACCAGCTATGGAAGAAAGGGCTGACTACTTATGAA
>NW_020956850.1:82424-86914 GCF_003031625.1 Empidonax traillii
TTGCCCCTGAAGATTTTCTTTTATGTTCCCCTAAATCACCAGGGCCTGGGCAGTGGGATCAGTGGGGGTGTTGCCAGTGGGATCAGTGGACCGAAGAACTTCTCAGGTCCCGTATCTGTGTGTTTCTGCTCAAAAAAAAAAAAAAAAAAAAAAAAAAAAAAAAAAAAAAAAAAAAAAAAAAAAAAAAAAAAAAAAGGCTGAAATTTTCTCCCAGGTCGTATTGGCAGGATGTAGCAGGAGTCTTTTGCTGTCCTGTCCAATCCTGGGGCAGTTCTCTCCCACTCTTCCTGGGAGGCTTTTCCTGGTAAAATCGTGAAGATGTGAAGAACATTGATGATGTTGAGCTTTTCTGTTCCCTCCTGGGGGGGGAATTGCAGGGTTTGTGGCTCTGGGGGTTTTGGACTAAGGCTTTGGGGTCTTACTTTTCCAATATTGTCATGGAAGTGGAAGGAGGGATGTTGAGGGGTTCCCTTTGGCCTGAGCATGTCACACAGCTGCTCACAGCTGCAGGTGTTGGGTTGACGTGAGCTCTTCTCTTGTACCCACCAACAGTTCGCTGCCTGAGCTCTAACTGGACACAGAACATCTTGTTACCCTTTATAAAGATCCCCAAGGGAATTGTGGAGGTGCCACACATTATTTTTAGCATCTTCGTAAAATGAAATTCCTAATTAAATAAAA
Source organism: Empidonax traillii (assembly GCF_003031625.1). Lineage (NCBI taxonomy): Eukaryota > Metazoa > Chordata > Aves > Passeriformes > Tyrannidae > Empidonax > Empidonax traillii. The sequence continues at coordinate 83,106 of NW_020956850.1, forward strand.
TAAAAAAGCATATAAGTAAAAATCTCTATTACCCAGTAGTTACAGGCTGAAAATCTACATTTGGTGTATTTTCAGTTTGTGACTCCGTTTCTTTGCCAGCTTTGATGGTTCAGAATTCCAAAAAGACAACGTTTTTCTTTCTTTGAGGTGAAAGAAGCTGCAGGAAACAGATTTGCAGGTGAAGTTCAAGCAAGGAGCCAACTCCTGCTTGGAGTCCCTCCTGATTGAGCTGCCCCTGATCGAGGAACATCCAGCCATCACTGAAGAGTACAAATAGCTAATCTGTGTCCAATCTCCTGTCCCTCTGGAGTGGGGAAACTTGACATGGTGTTCCCTGAACTCCTGTTAAAGGAACCAAAGCTAAAAGCACAGAATGCCCTACAAAATACATGAAATACACAGTTCTGGCATCAAAAAAAAAAAAAAAAACATAACAAGGCAATGCTGCACACTGAGTAATCCATCTCCTGTTCCCTAAGGCATGTCAGCTGGTGCTCCACCAAATTCAGCCTTGCGCTGGGATAACGGACACGCTTGGAATGGATCGAAACTAGTTAGAAGGGAAGAGACAGGAGTTTAAAAACCAATTTTGTCTTAGAAACCTCCCTCTGGCACACAAATATCAGCCACAAATCCTGTGTGGTTGTTTCCAAACGATTTGGAGAGGAATTGCTTCCCAAATAGTGGATGACTTGACCCAGAACTGGAGACCCAGCCTGGCAGCTGGCAGCTTCACAACACCAAATCTGACCCAGTTCCTCAGGGCTCTGCCAGCTGCAGACGTGTTCCCAGGAGCTGGAACACAGCAAAACAAAATTATAAAATAAAATAAAATAAAAAAAATCCATGAGCCAAGTGCAGAATCCAGCTGAATTTGGCAAGATGGGCTGTAGCAGGGGAAGTTTTATTTATTCCTTGACCTGAGCTCAGATCACGCCCACCAGAGTGACAGAAGGTAATAAATATCTTTTGAGGTTCCAGTAACTTCTCCCCTTTCACTTTATCTGATAGGGAAAGAGTTTGGAGGATTAATGGAATAGCCATAATTTTGTGCACATGTATATATATATATACACATATATATATAAATATTTACATATATAAGCCAGCATTTTTCATGCAAGCTGAGAATTCATCAACATGCTACAGTTCTTGTTGTAGCTCAGGGAATTAAAGGATGCCAACAATTAATAGAATCATGGAATCACAGGATGGTTTGGGTTGGAAGGGACCTTAGAGCTCATCTCGTTTCACCCCCCTGCCATGGGCAGGGACAGCTTCTGCTAGACCAGGTAGTTCCAAGCCCTAGAACATTTCTAGAACTGGGACAGACACTTATGGTGGCAGAAACAGAACTTCTGTTTTTTTCTTTCACAGTTCTCAGATTTGTGAGGAAATAACCCCATCTCCCAGGAAGCGCAGGATTTTCCAGGCCCCCTTCAAATATCCCTTAAATGCTTTAACCATTCCAAAACGTCCGGTGGGAAGGAGCTGGAATCACAGAATTAGAGAATTGTTTCGGTTTCAAGAGCCCTCGGAGCCCATCAAGTCCAACTGTCCCCTAGCACTGCCAAGGCCACCGCTGCCCCATGTCCCCAAGTGCCACATTCACAGGGCTGTTAAAACCTCTCAGGGATGGGGACTCCACCTTTTCTGCCCTTTTAGTTCGTGTGTTGAACGTGGAGAGGCCCAGCTGTCCCTGGTCACAGTTTGTGGATGTCTTCTCTAGACTGAAGAGAGTTCAGGCATAAACCAGCTTTTTGGGGGGATGTGAGGAATGAAACTTCCATATCCCCAGCACATTCCAGTTGCAAGTTCCCCCTGAATGTGTGCAGTGCTGTCTTCTCTGGTCCTACCCAGTAACACTCAGCATTACCCAACACTTCTTTAAAGCTTCATCTCCTTCTTAATTTATAACCGCTGGGAAATAATTATATCAATCAATATCAAATTAAAAGGCTGTTTCACCGCTGCTGGATGGCAGTGAAAACAGGAGTGACCCTCGCCCTCTGTACTCACAGTCATTAGTGTAACTTAGCAGGAGTCACTCACTCTTTTTGGGGATCATGAGGAGATCTCTGCTGGCACCTCAGTGCTGGGGCACAGTAAAAGAACATCCCAGCATTGCCATTAGTTCAGGGCGTGAAGCTGACTGCTTTGAGTCTTTGCAGATCACTCAGATAATGATTCTGTTTGTGGCACGACAAACTTTTCTTTCAAAAATTGATTAAAATCAGATTTGTCTGTAGTCTCAAATAATTAGTCCCCTACAGACAATTACCAAATAATGAATATGAGCCCCTTTAGCTCCGATTTTTCCTCAAGAGGTTGAAGAAGCAATCAAGTCCCTTGTTTTTTTATTTCTTCATTCATCTCATGAGGACTCCTCCGCCTCCTGACTGTGTTACACCAGCAGGACACCTGCACACACCCAACCCCTGCTTCTGTTTGAGTGCTGAGGTGATTATAAGACTCAACTTTAAAGGATTCAGAGGGTGCTCTTTTGATTTAGGGCCACATTACACACAGTTGTAGTGGTTTTTGAACCTGGCCAGATTTCAAATATCCACTAAAAGCTGCTCCACTACCCTCCCTCTGCGACCTGGAAAAGGAGAGAGAATAAAAAAAACCAGCTGAGGATTTCTGAGTAGAGATAAGGGTTGAGAGAAGTCACTTGCTTTCATAGGCAAACCAAGTTAGAGTGGGGATAATTTATTTATTATTAAATTTATTACTAACAAGATAAGAGCTAAGGAGTGAGAAATAAAACAGTCTTAAAAACACCTTCCCCTCCCCCCCACCCCTTCTTCTTCCTCAGCTCTCCCTCCTCCCCCCCAGCAGTGCAGGGGGACGGGGAAGGGGGGTTTTTGCACTCAGGGTGTTGTTTGAGTCTATCCCTCGGGCAGCAGCTCTTCCCATTCCGCTGTCCTGTGGGTTACTCCTCCATGGTCCACAGGGGGACACCTACATCCCCATGGCCTTCACCACAGGCTACAGGGGAACCACATCACTGAGTCCTTCCCCTGTTCCCGTGGGGGTCCCTCCCACAGGAGACAGTTCTTGATGGAGCTCTCCAGTGGGAGTCCATCCCTGGGGCAGCAGTTCTGCCCAATCTGCTGTCCCGTGGGTCACTCCTTCATGAATGAGCTGTACTGGCATGGAGTCCCTCCTGGAGCTGGCTATCATTCACTTACAGAGGAAGCTTTTAGCAGCTTCTAACAGAAGCCACCCTATAGCCCCTCCCCTCCCCCCCCCATCAAAACTCACCTATGACACAGTAAATAATTTTTGTAGCATTTGGAAATTAATTTTAACTGAGTGCAGAAAATAACGACTCGGCTTTAAAATAAACGACAAATTTAAGCCTAGCGACCAGCAGCCTAAAAGAGAAAGGTGGGCATTCTGTCAAGTGCATAGGCCTTACTCATCCCAGGGCTGCCTGATTGATTTGTTCCTTATTTTGGCTCAAAACAACTGACTCTGTGAAGGTAATGGTTAAGTGACTCACACCTTTGCCTAATTAATGCTCCCATCCCTTTGAATGAACTTTCTCCAGCATCGCTCCATGTGCTTTGAATCTTTTCCCTTTGCTCTGCGAGGATGTGCTGCTGTTGTGACACCACTCTCATGGCTGGTTTTGATTTCCTTACAGCTCTCCCTTCCCTCATGGCTCGTCGGTCCCAAAGCTCCTCGCAGGGGGACAATCCCCTTGACCCCAACTACCTTCCACCCCACTACAAGGAGTATTACCGCTTGGCGCTGGACGTGCTCACGGAGGAGGGCAAGGAGAGTTACCAGCGCTTCCTGGC
>NW_020956850.1:86973-108379 GCF_003031625.1 Empidonax traillii
GCTGGTTTTGATTTCCTTACAGCTCTCCCTTCCCTCATGGCTCGTCGGTCCCAAAGCTCCTCGCAGGGGGACAATCCCCTTGACCCCAACTACCTTCCACCCCACTACAAGGAGTATTACCGCTTGGCGCTGGACGTGCTCACGGAGGAGGGCAAGGAGAGTTACCAGCGCTTCCTGGCAGAGGAGGCAGCCCCCGATTTCCTCTGTGGCTCTGAGGTGGATCACATCATCCAGAACCTCCAGAAGCCCCAGTATGCCAATCAGGAGAGCAGCACAGACACCACCGGGGACAATGACATGGATGGATCCTCTGGGACTTACTGGCCCATGAACTCAGACCTTGCCGTTCCTGAGCTTGACCTGGGCTGGCCAATGGTCTTTGGGTTCAGGGGAACGGAGGTGACAACCCTGGTGCAGCCACCTCCCCCAGACAACCCCAGCATTAAGGAGGAGGCTCGCAGGATGATTCGAGCAGCTCAGCAGGTGAGACAGGGAGAGCCCAGCTAGAGCAGAGGTAAAATCACGCATGTGCCGGAGAAGCAACAGAACAGAGAATCAAGGAATGGTTTGGGTAGGAACGGACCTTAAAGCTCATCCCGTTTCACCCCCTGCCATGGGCAGGGACACCTTCCATGTTGCTCCAAGTCCCATCCAACCTGGCCTTGAACACTTCTGGTGGTGGAGCAGCCTGTCTGGGCAACCTGTGCCAGGAACTCACCATGCTCACAGGGAAGGATTTCTTCCCAATATCCCACCTAATCCTGCCCTCTGACAGAGGGAATCCATTCCCTCTTGTCCTGTCATTCCAGGCCCATGTCCAAAGTCCCTCTCCAGCTCTCCTGGAGTCCCTTTAGGCACTAGAAGGGGCTCCAAGGTCTCCCTGGAGCCTTCTCCAGGCTGAACATCAGGTCCTCTGCCAGTTTCTTTAACTTTGCTCCCAGGACCTGACAGAGGGGCAGGATGATTCCAGCCCCACCACTGACTGCACCAAAGCCTGGCTCTGCTCTGCTCTGCTCTCACAGCACAGTGTGCAAGGCCACACTAAAATACACCAAGAGTTCACAGAATCCCACAACAGCTGAGGTTGGATGAGGCCTCTGGGGCTGGTCGAGTCCAGCTGCCCTGCTCAGAGGAGGTCAATTACAGAGGGTTAATCAGGATATCTCCTTGAGCATCGCCAAGGATGCTCCCTCCTTGAGCATCTTCAAGGGAACAGGACAGCCTGCACCCACGTTCAACCCCCTCTTACAGTCCCAGAGACTTCCCTCATGTTTAATTGGAATTTCACATTCACTTTGCATCTCATCCTCTCCCTGGGCACGACTGAAAAGAGTTTGGCTCCCTTCTTCCTTATGCCCTTTCCATCAAGTATTTATACTCACAGATAGGAGTTGGGAAGGACAGGGAAGCAGACCTGTGAAGCTGCTTCCCATATTATCAGCACATGGATGTAGTTGGATAGTGGCTGCCTGAATGTTGGCCAGGAAGTTCCCTAAAAATGGCAAGAGGGTTTTGAAGGGGGGAAGCAGCTCCTTACACCACCCACTGTGGTTACAGGGCCAAAAAAATTCATGGAATCATTGGATTGATTAGTCAGGGAACGCTCAGGGGAAGTGAAGTTTTCCTTCACCCTCATACACAGAACATGAACCTTCCTGGACAGAAATTTTGTCTCCAGTTCTCAGGCCCACAGTGGTTAAAGGAACCTTTAATTGGGATGTTTCCTGTTCCAAAAGGAAGCTGGAATGAAAATTCTAGTTTCCAAAGGGAGATGGAAACAGTGCAGCTTTGGGGTGTGAGGTGCTGGGGAACGTGGTCAGTCAGGGCATGAGACGGCACAGGTGGCTGACGTGTGCCTGCATCTCCTCCCCAGGTGGTGGCCATCGTGATGGACGTTTTCACGGACGTGGATCTGCTGTTTGAGGTGCTGGATGCTGCTTCTCGACGAGTGCCCGTCTACATCTTGCTGGATGAAATGAACTCCCAGCTTTTCCTTGATACAGCTGCCAAGTGCAGAGTCAACCTAAACTACGTGGAGGTGAGCGAAGACCTGCCCTGCTTGAGTCGTGGCCTGAGGCATGTGTGTCCTGGGACACAGAAGGCTAGTGTGGCAGGAAACACCTGAGAAAGGGGAAGACAGGCCAGAGCCTGGGAAAAGATGAGTGTGAAGAAAGAGGGGAGAGCTGGCACGACAAAGGGTAAAGGCTGAGGACATACCGATAAAGGTTTGTCCATCTGTGTGTCCGCAGGCAGAATCACTAGAGCTGCAGGATAATCCCGGGGGCAGGATGGAAGTTAAAGGAGAGGGGGAAGGAGGAGGGGCAGGGGAGGAATGAGGGTCCCACCTGAGTCAGTGCCTTTCTGGTTTGCAGTTCCTGAGGGTGAGGACAGTGTCTGGCCCAACCTACTACTGCCGCACGGGGATGTCCTTCAAAGGGCACCTGAAGGAGAAGTTCCTGCTGGTGGACTGCATGGTGGTACTCAGCGGCAACTACAGGTGAGGAGCCCTGTCATGGTACCTGTCCTTTGGTGAGACACTCAGGTGCTCTGTGCAAGGGGTTGGCTACAGAGGTGCCCAGCTCCCATCTGAGCCGTGTAAATTCCAGGGAGAATTTGCTGTGGTGTGTGGAGTGTAAGATTTGCATCTTAGTCTGGACCAAATGATCTTTGACCTCCGCTCCTGGAATCATCAAATCATAGAAGGTTTGTGTGAGAAGGGACCTTAGAGCTCATCTTGTCCCACCCCCTCCTGTGTACAGGGACACCTTCCACTACACCAGGTTGCTCCAAGCCCCGTCCTACCTGACCTGGAACACTTCCAGAGATAGGGCAGCCACGACTACTCTGGGCAACAGAGAGGTGGATGGTTTTAGTGAGGGTGGAGATCACCCATTAACACGTTACCATCCTTTTGGAACAACAGTCACTCCAGCTAAGGCATCCGTTTTTGGCGGAATAAATGTTTTTAGCGAGTTCCAATATGAGAATTTCTCCTTCAAGTATTAAGGGGTGATGGGATAAACACCTGTCATGCTCTAAGCATGTAATCACAGAATGACAGAGTGGTTTGGGTTGAAGGGACCTTAAAGTTCATCTGCTTTCACTCCCTGCTCTTGGCAGGGAGACCTTCCACGAGACCAGGATGCTCAAAGCCTGCCATGAGTTAACTTCTCATGGTGGAAGATAAGCAAATAGAATTAAAGGTATTTTAAAAAACGGTATATGAAGATAAACACCCACAATATAGGCATCTGAATAAAGTGCACATTCTTTGTAACAAGATTACACTTTGGCTTTTTTCCTGATGTTTGGAAGGAATTATTGTCAAACTTCATGCTGTACCAAACAACTAACTGTTCCAATTAGATAATTTTTTGCTTATGAGAGCATCAAGTTAATTGTTCAAGACTACTCCTGCCACACTCTCATGTGCTTTGGGTTTTCAAATATTGTATCATTTTTGGAGTAGGAAGTTGTGGAAGTGTTCAAATACAGGTTGGATGGGGCTTGGAGCAGCCTGGGCTAGTGGAAGGTGTCCCTGCCCACGGCAGGATAGTGGAACAAGGTGGTCTCAATGGTCCCTTCCAGCCCAAACCAGTCTGGGATTCCATGAGAGAAGCTGGTGAGTTGGTGAAGCAGCATTTTGGCAATTCCACATGGATATCAGGGACAAAAGTTTTCCCTCGCTGAAGGATATTGAGCAGCAATTTTTCAGGAAAAGTACATCATACTGCAATGGAGGTCAATACACCCATTAAAGAAGTCCTCGAGCCCAGACACCCCAAGCCAGTCTTCCTTCACATCAAGAATTAAAAAAAAAAAAAACTGTAAAAAAAAAAGACAGTAATTTTAAGGGTTTTGGTTAACCCCAGCAGGCAGCTAAGCCCCACACAGGTAGGTGTCCCTCAGGCCTCCTAGCAGGATATGGTAGAGAATCTGAAACATGAGAACGCTCCTGGGTTGTGATACAGTTTAACACCTGCAGCAAACTTGCACGCACAGGCAAAACAGAGTAAGGCATCTCTTTCCTGCTTCCCACCGGTTGGCGGATATCCAGCCATTCCCAGAAAAGAAGAGCTTGACTTGGGAAGACAAAGGCTGTAGCACTGAACATCTTCCTCCCTCCGTTCTGAGCCCAGCTCCTTCTGTCCAGTCCCCCTTAGCCTGTGTGGGTGGAAGGGTTGTGCCACCCCAGGGGCAAGATCCTGCATTTGCCTCTGCTCAGTTTCCTGAGGTTCCTGTTGGCACATCTCCTCAGCCTTTGGGGTCCCCCTGACTGGTGTCACCTGCCAAGTGCAGAGGGCAGAACGCTGACTGTTGTCCCAGTCATTACCCACAGTGTTAAAGACAGAAACATCTACTTCACATAACAATAATCATCACCTCGTTCTCTGGCTGTGGACACTACTGACTGGTTTTTTGGAGCAGAAATAATTTGTTGCCTTGTAAAATCCTCTGCAAAGATGTGACCCCAAATCAATACGTGACCGTGAGGTTTGGGAACGATCACGTCTAACAAGTGGCTGCAGGGGAATTTTCTGTCACTATTTTGCCATATTTCTGCCTGAGCAGAAAATTCAGGACAATTTCCTTCAGGCAAGCGAATGCTTTAATGAAAAGGGGTACAGCTGAGTTACTCAATGCTAATACCCTCCATCACTTCTGTTCTCTCCGTAGTTTCATGTGGTCCTTTGAGAAGATCCACAGGAGCATCGCACACATCTTCCAGGGCGAGCTGGTGGCCAGCTTCGATGAGGAATTCCGCATTTTGTTTGCGCAGTCGGAGCCTCTCGTTCCTCCAGCCAATGTGCTGGCAAAGGCAGAGAACGCCTTCGCCATGGCTCCCTTCGGCAATAACATGCCTTTCTTTCCCAAAAAAGGCCCCCTGATGTTCCAGAGGGATGACAGTCTCTTCCCTTCCTTCATGGACAGAGTGGATCCGGACAGGTACTTCCTCTCCAATTTTCGGCGGGATGACATGCTGCGGCACACCGTGGAAGGGTCAGCCATGCGGATGTATAAAAAGGTGGAAATGGAGAATTCCCAGATGGATCCGGTCAGGGGCTTCCTCCGTTCCAAGCAGCTAGAGCTGGATGCCTTTAAGAGACACAGTTTTGCGGAGGGAACATTTGAAAATTTTGCTTCTTCCAAGCAGTACGCCCGGCAGATGTTCATGAACAACATGGATGAGTTCAAAATCCAATCCAGTCATTTCCAGAAGGACCAGTTCTACCAGTACCAGTTTGAACATCCCCATCTCTCTGGCAGACCTCAGGGATTCTTTGAGAGGATTCGAGGGGGAAGGCCGGGATTCAATGAACTGGAAGACTACGGAGAGGGACCCCGATACCCTGAACTGGAACCCAGTTTCTCACAGGAGGGTTTCCCCTTACGGCTGGATTACGTACCCTCAAATTCTTCCAGGGAGGTGAGACATGGCTCCGACCAGCTGAACCCTGCAGGCAATGGCCCGATGGGAATGATGTTACGGAGGCAGAATATAGGACAGAAATTCATTTGCCAGACTTCTCCCACGCAGAAGCAGAGCCTGGAGCAGCGCCTGTTCCTACAGGACAAGGATGAGGACCAGGACGATGACAAGAACACACAGGAAAACAGAACAGGGTTGCGGAACTGGAGGATATCTTCGTACCTCAGCGCATACCAGTCTGAACCAGATGAAGGGCTCCCGATGCCGATGGAGTCCGAGGCATATAATGATGCTCTTGGGGATCCCCTCACAAAGCACCCCACTGACCTCGTGCCAGCCTTCAAATCCCCCACATCTTTCAATAGCAAGGCACTGGGAATTGACAGTGCCAAGGAAGTTGCGGATCCTGATAGAGCAGGTGAAGAAACCTCGATAATGAAACCAGATGCCTTCAGGTCCAGGATAAATCCCTTGATCCAGAGGAGTTCCAGGCTCAGGTCCTCTCTGATTTTCAGCGCTGCCAAATTAGATCAGCCCAACACCACAATAGAAAAGGTGCAGATGATCCAGAAAGAGCAGATGTCCAGCGAGTTGACAAAGGACAATGAAACCATCAAGATGGCCGCCTCCTCCAAAGTGGCCGAGCTGCTGGAGAAGTACAAAGCCGTGGGCAAGGACACGGAGCGGGGCACAGTCACCCACACCAAAGCTGTTTCAGGTTACCTACAGGAGGAATCACAGAACACGGAGAAGAAATGTACCAAATCCGTGCAGTATAAGATTCTGGAGAGCAGGGTGCTGGACTCCAAAGACTCCTGCAGTACTTACAAAATGCACGGAGAGCTGGACAGAGCATTTGGAATGGCCTCATCCACCCCCCAGCTGGGGGATGCCTTGAGTAAGGATCCCCTGGCACATCTTGGCACTAAGGTGGACAAGCTGTCATCCCGGTTTTACCCGATTGAGAACAAACCTGCTCTCCCAGAGAAGGAGAGTCTGATATATGTAGGAGACACTCAGAAACTGGCTCTTCCGGAGAAGAAGGACAGGGTGACCTTCAGAGAAGACACTCCAAAGTTAGCCAACCCAGAAATGAAGAAACCACAAGTTAGGACAAGTACCACGTCCTCAGCTCTGGAAAGCCTGTCTAGGAGTCAAGGGTCTGACAGCTCTCTCAACAAATCCGAGGAAGACTGTTCAAAACAAGAGCAAAATCCCATGGAATTTTTAAGAAAAGGGTCACTGCGACTGAAGCAGTTTTTAAACCCGAAAGGTGAAAAGAAATTTGAGGAGGAACCTGCTTCTGAAAGTGGGAAATGCGACAAGCAGGCAGTGGTGCTCAAACGATCGTCCATAGGAGACTGCCAGGAAGCGATGGAGGAAGAAAAATCCCACAAATTCACAGCACCGCTACCCCCCAAGAGCAGCCAGACAACGCAGGGGAGGTTCCCTTCCTCCACAGCCAACATCCTGTACAGCAGCAACCTGCGTGATGACACCAAGGTGATCCTGGAGCAGATCTCTGCCAACAGCCAGAAGAACAGAGCCGAGCTGGCCAAGCAGCTGCCATCCACCAGCAACCCTGACCTTTCCAGGTCAACCACAAGCTTGGAAAGGAGAGGGGAGAAGGAGAAAAGCTGCAACATCCACAGGTCGGAGAGCTTTGGGAGCCAGAAACGGAACCTTCAGCGACAGCCGTCGGAGGACAGAGACACCCTCCTGAAAAAAATGGAGAACATGCGGAAGGAGAAGCGAGTCTACAGCAGGTTTGAGGTGTTCTGCAAGAAGGACGAGCACATGAGTCCGAGTGAAGAGGAATATGACACAGATGCCAAAGACAAGAAGATGGGAAAATTCATGCCCAAAATCTTGGGGACCTTCAAGACCAAAAAATGATCATAAAAATCCTATTTAATTCCATTTAATCACTGACTGTCACAGGGGAAGGGAGGAAGAAACTTGTTTATGATGGCTACAAACTCCACGGGCAATGCTCTTCTTGGTAAGTGAGCAGAAATGTGTCCAGCATGAGCCTCTCATGGCACAGTTTGCTCCATAAATTCAGGTGGTACCAAACAACCTTATTACACTATGTTCCAAATAAAATTATTGAATTGCCAACACGCTTAAAACACAGAAGTCTCTTTTTTAAAAAGAATTCTCTGTTCTGTTACTGTACAAAACTGTCCTGTTACAAAACTGAAAGTCTCTGTTACACCCAAGGAATATTTTCAGCTGACAAAAGAATTCCACTTTCAGAAGAAAAGAATAAAAAATAGAAAATTCTGTACTTGAGTTCAGACTAGGAAAGATAAATACACACAGACGCACACATGGAAAAAGTGTTTAAAAGTGTTGTTTCTCAGGTGCAGTTATCCTTTCTCTGTATCTCACAATGAATCAGTCACAGGAGGCATCTTTTTGAAGATTTACAGACAAAAAAAAATATTGTAACCAACTTTTTGCCCTAATCTGTGGCTCTGGTCTTGTCCAGCGGCACAGGCCCAGGTTTTGTATTTACCAGTTCCTGAGCCTGTGGGGTCTGGTTTGCTTGGGATTTGTTCTCCCATGTGTAGGGAATTTTTTGCTTTAAGGACTCAGCTAAAGGAGCGGCTAAAAAGGCCATGAAAAGGGCATTGAAGTGCTAGTGATGGTGATGGGCCTGGTTTTAGGAGGCCTTTTCAGCTTGAGGAAACTGCCTCAAGTTGAGCCAGGAGAGGTTTAGGTTGGATATTTGGAAAATTCCTTCCAAAACCCTGGAAAGGATTGTCCAGTCCTGACATAGTCTGCCCACAGCACTCGTGGAGTCTTTGAAACTTTAGCTTTTCCTGGGATGCCAGTTCCCAGGGCAGCATATCTGGATGGAACTTACATATTTGTAACAGTTAATGATTATTTTACTGTTTGCTTAAAGCCTTGGGAACTGGATGTGCAGAACGACTGTCTAATCTGGAAAAAAAAAACCAACTTAGAGCTGATTTCCATTTTAATACAAATGGTGGTAAAAATCTGCAGAATCAGAAACAGCTTTGTTGTAACATGAGGAGGTATATTAAGCAATAAAGAGAAGACAAAAGAGGAAAAAAAGGATGGAAGAAGTGGCCAAAATTGGGAAAACAAAAGTTGAAATGGATTTCTTAGACCCATTTCATATTATCACAGAATCACAGGATGGTTTGTGTGGGAAGGGACCTTAAGCCCATCTGGCCCCAACCCCTGCCATGGGCAGGGACACCTTCCACCAGCCCAGGTTGCTCCAAACCCCATCCAACCCGGTCTTGGACACTTCCAGGGATGGGTTAGCCAAAGCTTCTCTGGGAAACCCGTGCCAGGAACTCACCACCCTCTCAGGGAAGAATTTCTTCACAATATCGTTTCTAAATATCTCCTCTTTTAGTTTAAAACTGAACATTGTGACCCATCTCAGATACAGCCCATGATCTTTTATACATGTCCACAGCCATAAACGAGTTATTTTGTCTGCTCTGATTAATCATTGAGTTATTGATGGGTCCCAAAAGGAACTGCAATGATCAACAGTTGTTCTCTGTCAGCCAATACAGAGATTATTTTACTCTAGAGCAGTATGTACATATATATTCTAGCTCTGTTTGTGCAATTCATACATCATTCCACACCTTCTCAACCCCACCTGCTCCAGCCTCGTTCTGTAACAGACAAATTTGGAATTCGTGACAGTGACAGGTTACATTAGCAATTTAGAATTTTGCTGTGCTTATTGAGATGTTTAGGATTTTCTCTTGCTCAGGTGGAACACATGCTTCTGCCCAGAGCCTGAGTGACACAGCTCTGCTGGTGACGGGTAGGTGACCAGTTGCTGCAGGTGGCACAACCAGCCACTGCAGAAGAAACAATTCCCTCAGCAGCAATTAAAGCCATTGTAAGAAGACCTTCTGGTGTTCCAGCCCACCACCTCTAAGTCTGGGATGGGGGTCACAGAGGACCTTGGCTGTCATGCTGTGAGGGGCCAGGATCCAGGGGAGGTCACAGCCGGAATTGGGTGCCCTTCTCCGTGCCCCACAACTGGCACTTGGACACTCAGGAGCCAACCCGCTGACCAGAGCTCTGCCCACACCACAGGCTCACCTGGCACTGCCACTCCTACATCTTCCTGTACCTCAGATAGGCAGGAAACACTTGTGCTATGAATATATCACAATAAACCTGGACTTCCCTGTGAGCTGCTCTCCTGGCTCCCTCCTGTTACCAGACTCCAATGACCACACCTGCGACCAAGGGGAAGGCATTAATTTTTAATTAAGTAGCCGTGGGTGTTTAGGCACCAGAAGATAAAATGGCAGTTCAGCCAATGGCAGTGGTACTCACATGCTGGAATCCAGCACCTGAATCCCCTTGGTAACTGTATTCCCAATGTTCTGGAATCACAGTCATTTATCACAGGTGGAGTAAAACTTCAGGGACACAGACAAGAACTTCAAGTGAATGAGGAGAACGTATCCAAAATCCACATTAAAATAAGAATATAAAGTTTCCTGTAGTCCCACTGTAGGCTGGTAACACCTTCATGATGTCTCAGCAGTAGTGTCTCATGGAACTCTGCTTTCTGAAAGCAAAAACAAAACAAAAAAACTCATCAGTTATTCACTGAAGACAGTCTTACCAAGAGGTACTTTCCCTCTCAACACAGTGAATGCTGACTGAAGACAAAGATTTTTTGTGGTGCAATATAAACTATTTATTATTGCAATATTTACAATATCACATGGTAGGGAAGCTGATAGATATTGTAGCAGAGCCCACCTGTATTTCAAATGCTTTCCTACTTGATTTTGTCGAAAATAAACCGCAATGGTTTTATTTATTTACCCCAGAAGAGATAGAGAAATGAGTGGAAATCAGAATGAAGGTCTGTAAGATCTGTAAAGAGTTTGATCTCCACGGACTTCAGAACACAGTTAACTGCTCTGCTCAAAAGCAACCCACATGTAGGTAGAACTGCTGAAGAATCCTAGAATGGCTTGGAAGGGACCTTTTAAAGTGCATCCAGTCCCACTCCCCTGCCATGGGCAGGGACACCTTCCACTAGACCAGGTTGCTCCAAGCCCCATCCAACTTGGCCTGAAAGACTTCCAGGGATGGAGCAGCCACAGCTTCCCTGGGCAACCTGTGCCAGGACCTCACCACACTCACAGGGAAGAATTCCTTCCCAATATCCCATCTAACCCTGCCCTCTGGCAGTGGGAAGCCATTGCCCTTTTTCCCATCAATCCAGGCCCTTGTCCCAAGTCCCTTTCCAACTCTCCTGGAGTCCCTTTAGGCCCTGGAAGGGGCTCCAAGGTCTCCCTGGAGCCTTCTCTTCTCCAGGATGAACACCACCAGCTCTCCCAGAGCAGAGGGGCTCCACAGAGCATTTTCTTGGCCTTGCACTTGGCCTTGCTAAAATTCAGGAGGTTCCCCTGGGCCCTGAATATGTCTAAAACCACTCAAGTACTAGAATATTGCAGTTTTCTGTATTTTTTTGCAACAATTCAAACAAGGAGTATGAACTGACAGTGTTCACAAGAGTGGGAGCAAACATGCTGTGCCCTTGTCTGGTGAGACTGGAAGGCAGATGGGTTGGATTCCCTTTCCTGTGGGCTTGTCCAGAGGAAAGGAGGATATTGTCCCATACAGTAAATAAAGCATTTCCTCATATTTTACTCTCCCTTGTTGTCCCTGCTCAGTCAGGGGCTGAGGGATGGATGAGCTGTATTTCACCTGGCTGGAACACCTGCACATTCACTGCTCAGGGTTTTGGGAGGTCTTTGCTATCGGAAGACTCTGCAGCGCGGATTTACTGATGGTTCCATAGGCCTGGGAGTAGCTGCCCATCGACGCTCTTGGATCACCCGCAGCTCCCACATTTGCAGTGATCTGGAACATCTTTTTGCTGGGCTTCAGAAGGGGACGAACATCTTTGCTGTGACACTGAGAGTTTCTGGGATTCTATGTGAGAAAGAAAAGCCAAGATAAGTTTAATAACCTGGAATCATCTTTCTGGAATGCAAATAAGATACAGGTTTGGCTTTGGTCAGCATGACCCTCTCAGGGAACAAACGCAAAGCTCAGGGCACACGTTGGCTGATCTTCTCCCTTTTTCTGCTCTTCCTGTCACAGAAAGTTGGTCACAATTCCCTGAAGATTCTTTCAAATTCATTGGTCATGTGAACACATGCACACACACATCAAGCTCCACAATCCCATTTGGGGATTGGCTCCTCTCACTCTCAAAATCTATCCATTTTGGAGAGGATTCCAAAGCAGAGGGGCTGAAATGTGAGTTGCAAGTGGGCTCCTGGACATGCTTGGAGTTTCTGGCAACGTGGGCTAATGAAAGTTGTCCCTGCCCATGGCAGAGGGGTGGAATGAGATGAGTTTAAAGGTCCCTGCCAACCCAAACCACTCTGATTCTGTCATACTATCAATCTGTGGTGCCTACTTCCATACTTCCATACTCCCATACTCTTCCTCTGATTAGCTTGTGCAGGTGCCATGAGTCACCAGGCAACAGACAGCCAGCTCAGGAACAGAAAAAGCAGGAGCAAGAAGCAATTAAAGAACCCAGCCAGGGTTCTTTTAAAGTCTTTTACAAGGAAGCATGGCCAAGAACAGGGAAGAAGGAGGAGCAGAGAGGAGAGGACTGACACCTTGCTCAGCAACAGCAATCCATTAGAATCATGGAATCAAGTCACGGAATTGTTGGGATTGGAAAAGCCCTCTGAGCCCATCAAGTCCAGATGCTCCCCCAGCACTGCCAAAGCCACAACTAATCCATGTGCCCAGGAGCCACACCCACATGGCTGTTAAACCCCTCCAGAGATGAGAACACCACTGCCTTGGGCAACCTGTGCCAGGCCTGGACAGCCCTTTCCATGAAGAAATGTTCCCAATATCCAACCTGAACCTCCCCTGGCACAACTTGAGGCCATTTCCTCTTGTCCTGTCCCTTGTTCTCTGGGAGCAGAGCGTGACCCTCATCTGGTTCCCCTCTCCTGTCAGGGGGTTGGAGAGAGTGAGAAGGTCCCCCTGAGCCGCCTTCTCTCCAGGCTGAGCCCACCCCACTCCCTCAGCCACTCCTGGTGCTCCAGGCCCTTTCCCAGCTCTGTTCTCTTCCCTGGACACGCTCCTCAATGTCTTTCTTGTCGTGAGAGGGCCAAAACTGCCCCCAGGACAGGGGACGGGCTCTACCTGGGCCTGAGGCCACACTGTGTCTGCTACAAGTGAGGAGCCACTGGCCTCTTACCCACCAGGGCACACCCGGGCTCATGTTCAGCCCCTGTCACCAGCAACTCCAGGAACTTTTCCAGCTTTCCAGCCACTCTATCCCAAGCCTGGAGCACTGCAGGGAGTTGCTGTGACCCAAGTTACCACAAGTAAGGATTAGATGTTAAGCAACTCACACTGTAAAGGTTCTGCACATTTGCAGGAGGGAGCCCAGTGTTTGTCCATGAGATTTGTCTCCCCACTTTCCCAGTGTTGGAGATTCTGGGCTGTTGAGGTGGTGCAGAAAAGTTCCTGATCCCAGCAGAAGGATTTGCATTTCCTGCAGAAGGAAAAACATGAGAGGAAGTAAGAAAATGCTGAGGACACAGAACAACCTGGACTGAGGCAGGGACAGTCACACACTCACCACTCATTCAAACAGTGTTTTGTTCTTATGTCATTTTCCTCCCACACTTTCACCCCCTCTTTTTACCGTGCAAATTCCCCTCATTTCATTTACAGCACTCAGCCTCTCTTCTTTCTTCCCCAAAACAATGCCCCGTGGTGTGTCACACCCTCGTGTAGGAGGGTGGTACCTACTGTGCACAGTGGTGTGTGTGATGGGGTTGTACATCACCACACTGATCTGTGATTTCTGACACACAGTTCTGGCCAAATCCTTGCTCTGGTTGGGTCCTGTTGGCTGGACTCCAGCGGTGGCTCCAGCATGCACATGTGAAGGGTTTAGGAGAGGAGATGTTGGTTCTTGCTGGTCTTTTCTGGTGGGTACAGTCACTGAGCTGAAATTTGGGAGAAGTGGGCTAGATTCAGACTGGCTCAGCTGAATGTTTTCTCTCCTCCCTTGCTCCTTTAGAAGGCTCCTTGATTTTTTTTCAAGGATCAACTGCAGAACAGAAAAGCTGGCTAGACTTAATGCAGCAATACAGCAGAGGAACAAAACATCAAAACAAAGAGGAATACTCGTAAATATCTGGAATTTATTTCACAGGATAAGTAACAAGTATAATTTTGGAACTCTTTAGGCTTCCTTCCAACCCAAACCATTCTGTGATTCTATGATTCTATGGCTGTTGGATCCAGCACAGTATATTTCCCTCTAACCCAGTTTTTCTCAGACATCATGCTTCAGAGGCTTTTCCTTTCCCAGCGGGAATTTTGATTTAAAGGTCTCTCAAAGATTCTGACAGTGTGGAACTGACTGACCAAACACCAAGGTGTAACTGTGTCAGCAGGTACGGACAACCCAGGGGAACACAAACACAAGACAACAGAATTTGTTAAGTGTGTGCAAGAATGGCGGGTTACCTGGAGGATTAGGATTTGGGAAAAAGAAGATGAAAGTACCTCATATAATTTATTTCGATAATCTGCCACAGACAGCTGGACATCATCACCCAAAGGAAGGACCACATTATAATCCAAAGAGGGCTCCCTGGAAGGACAGTGGAATCTAAGGAGATGAGAACACATCATGTAATTCACTGACTGAAAGCAGCACCACAGACTAATACAATTTAAACAGTATTGTTAAACATGCATGTTAAACATCTCATGTAAATAGCATTGGAGAAAGTGAAGAATTAGCTTTGGGGTTTTTTTCTGTAATGCATTTAGAGAAAACTTGTGCCAGGAACAGGTTTGTAATGTCTTAGAAGGCATCAGGAGAAGCTGCACACTGGTGTCACTCTCACCTGTTCACATAAGGATGCTGCAGAGCCTCCTCTGCTGTGAGCCGTTTGTCAGGGTTAAATACCAGAAGTTTCTTCAGCAGATCCAAGGCAGGCAGTGGAGTAGAGGATGGGAAAATCTCCTCAAATGTTACTCGCTGCCTAGAAGACAGAAAACAATGAGTTCCTAGCGTCCAGTTCCCAGTGAAGGCAGGAATGACAGTTATGGGGATCATGCCAAGGTGACACCTGACCCCAGAGTTCACTCACAAAGATCATCACTGAGTCCTAGAATTGTTTGGGTGGGAAGGGACCTTGGAGCTCATCTCTTGCTAGCCCCACGGTCCCACAAATTCAGACCTGAGACCACAGAAACACATTTCTGTGTAATTTGCAATGAAAAGATGACGCTTGATAATCTGGTTTTGCATTTTGAAACCCTAAATATAACTGTGAACATAATCAACAAGAAAGTATCTTATACATTTGAAATATCAGTTCTAAAACCCAAATCTTACCTGTGTTTTAAATAATTTCTATTTAAGAAGAGACTTTGAAGTCCCTTCCACTGCCTAAAGGAACTCCAAGAGAGCAACTTCAGGAGTGACAGGACAAGGGGGATGAGCTTCCCACCGGAAAAGTGGGGATTTAGATGGGATATTGGGAAGAAATCCTTGCCTGTGAGGATCATGAGTGACTGGGATGGATTTCCTGGAGAAACTGTGGCTGCCCCACCCCTGGAAGTGTTCAAGGCCAGGTTGCACAGGGCTTAGAGCAACCTGGGCTAGTGGAAGGTGTCCTTGCCCATGGCAGGGGGTTGCACTGGATGATCTTGAAGGTCACTTCCCCCCCAAACCATTCTAGGATTCCATGATTCCATGGTCATACAGCAGGTGATCTGAGACACACAAACACCCCAGGCTTACCGGGAACTCATGTGGTTAATAACTGAGGCCTTGTACTCTGACTGCAGAGCCAAAATATCTGCAATAACGAAAAGATAATGATAATCATCTTGTTAATGCCACGATGAGCATTACCAGAGCTACACAGTTTATGAAGGAAAGTAAATATTATTTGATGTTAGCACAGAAAATTACTCTCATAAAACATAATGGGAGATCTGTGGAAGGGGAATGGAATACTTACAAATTTTCTAAGATGATTTCTGAATTAATATTTATTAGTCATAGGCTTCATAAACCTGCACTCTCACACCCACAGAGGCAGAAGCACCAAGATATCTGAATTTCTTATTTTCCTCTAACACTAACATTCACAATTAAGTCTCTAATTTCCTTGGAAAGGTGTCAGAATGACCCACAAGAGATACCTTCTAGATACCTTCTCCTCTTATCCGTCTGCGCTACTTTCTTCCCCCCTTTAATCCCTTCTCTAAATCCCTTTTGCAACAGCAGAGTCCTACCTTCCGGGGACGGGGCAGGGATGACCCTCAGGATCTGCTCTATTTGATTCATTGTTGATGTTCCAGGAAAAAGAGGCTTCCCAAGCAGCATCTCTCCCAGAATGCAGCCAATGCTCCACATGTCTACACCTTTAGTGTAACTACAGACAGGAATAGAACAGAGTTAGGATTAAATCAAGCAACTGTTTTCCTGTGCCTGCTCTTCACATCATCTACATTGATCTATTTCACCAACATAATTGGTGACTTCTCAAATATGAATGCTCACATTTGAGCTATAAATTGAACGACATTTGGGAATCATGAGACTGACAAGCATGAAACAGAAAGGAGATTTAGCCTACTCAAAGGCTAGTCTAGGAAACCATAAAAGGAGATATATAACAGAGAAATACTAGAACAAGGCAATATATAAAAGGTAATGCCAGAAAAAGGTAATAATATATCCTTTTCATATGACCAAGAATGAAGATACATGTTGATCTTTGGAAACAACTGAGTTTTCAAGGCATAATGTATGTATAAAGTAGTTACAATTACTTAAAAATTACATTTTTAAGCAAGTAAATACCAGACAATGGGTATAGGACAGTTTGCAAGACACCCACATTTAAATCTGGGATACTACCTCAGCCTCTATTTATTTACTTTTCTGATTTTTCATCTTTAAGTCAAAAAAAGGACTAAGCCTGACTAACAGGCAGCTGGTTTAATGGTTGATTACAGGGTATTTCCTGAAGATCTTTTAAAAACCACTCCTTTAAATTGGAAAAGAGGACTTTTGGTCTCAAGCAAAGTTTGTAAAGATGTGGGTTTAAAGGGAGAAAGATTAAGTCTAGTGAGAGAAAGGGTGAGAAAGAAGTTACGGACTCCCACTGCTTCGCTCACCTGTGAGAGGCCAGTAAGATCTCGGGGGCCCGGTACCAGCGCGTGGCCACGTACTCGGTCAGCGCAGGGCTGGCCTGCTCCTTGCCCTGCTGGCACAGGGAACGGGCCAGCCCGAAGTCACACAGCTTCACACAGCACTCTGCGTCCAGCAGGATATTGGAAGGCTGGATTGAACACAGGAGGATTAAATGGCTTTTGAATCTCTCAGTTGTAGAAGATTATTGTCAAGGCTCTTTTATTAGTCTCCTACTTGCATAGTTTTTCATACTTTTGCCTAGGAAGCCAGGCTGGGAGAGCTGGGGGGTGTTCAGCCTGGAGAAGAAGAGGCTCTCAGTAGACCTTGGAGCTCCTTCCAGTGCCTACAGGGGCTCCAGGAGAGCTGGAGAGGGACTTTGGACATGAGCCTGGAGGGACAGGGCAGGGTTAGATGGGATATTGGGAAGATATTCCTCCATGTGAGGATGGTGGGGCCCTGGCACGGGTTGCCCAGAGAAGCTGTGGCTGCCCCATCCTTGGAAGTCCAAGGCCAGGTTGGATGGGGCTTGGAGAAACCTGGTCTACTGGAAGGTGTCCCTGCCCATGGCAGGGGAGTGGGACTAGATGCACTTTGAAAGGTCCCTTCCATCCCAAATCAGTCTGTGATTTTATTTAGTGTTGGACAGAAAACTGGAGTGAAGGACACAGACAATGACTGAAATGTACCTTCTGATCCCTGTGAATGACATTCCCCGAGTGGATGAATTTAGTTGCCTTCAGGAGCTGGTAGAGAATGTAACACTTGTGGATATCTTTCAGCAAATTCCCCTTCTTAATAACAGCATGTAAATCTGTCTCTGTAATACATTACAGCAGTGACATACTTACATCAGTAAATATCAGTAGTATCACGAATGTTCATGTAAATCACCAGCTCACCACTATCAAAGTGGGAATAAGGATAAACTTCTAAGAGAGGCTGGATTCAGACCAGCTGCAATGCTGAGCCTTACCCATGGACTCAAAGATGAGGTAGATGTCCTTGTCATTCTCAGCTTGGATAACATCGAGCAGCTTGATGATGTTTGGATGTTCTCCAAATTCCTGTGCAGGGAAGAGACCCAGCTGTCAAAATCACGTTTTGCTTGTGAATCATAAAAAGGGACAATAACCTATTTCAGTTTGTATTATAGTCTAGAACAAACATTAACACGCTCTTTCCTTGATTAGGGCTTCTTCTGAAATAAACTTCAAAAAAGAATTTAAGCCTGTTCCATAGTAGAAAACCAGACAGTTAATCCGAAAAATAATTTCTGTTGACTGAAACACTCATTCTAAAACTCCCTCTATACCAGTTAAAATAAAATCCGGTCCCCTTTATGCACCTCTCATTTCCTACTGAATCAAAGAATTATTGTGGCGTGAAAATAACAGATCACAGCGTCCATCAACATTCATAGTTAAAAACCCCAAACAGCCATCACGTGTCCACCTGAGGGCTGGCTGGAGATTCACAGGCTGTACTGGGAGATCAGACAGCTTAGATACCTGAACACAGGTGTCTCACACTGGAGGTGGAGTTCGTGCTCGCATTTGCAGACTGGCAATCCTGATGGGATCATTCAATTCATCCCCAGCTTTAACAGCTTTTATTTACCACAGCAAACACTTCTGTGCAACCAGAGACACTGCAAACACTTCCTAACACACCAACGTTTTCATGAACTACTGTGAGAACAGAATTACAAATTGCTGCACCACAAAACCTGTGCTTGTATCTGAAATACATAAATAATTTATTTGAACCAATATTACAGACTCTTTACCTATTTCCATCACTAATTCAGTTATAAACAGTATCGAAAATCCTAATAATAAGCTATCCGCAGCTTACAACAGGATCATCTTCCTACACTCTGAGGCCAAAACAAAACGTGGTTATAACGTGTAACATCTAAAAAGTCCACAAATCAACACGTTCGTGCGCAGCAACCTGTGAAAACACACTCACAAAGCAGTGACACACAGCCAGACCATCACGCATCTCGTTTTCATTCTGAGGACAAGAGTCACAATGCCCATCCAAATGATCTAAAGCAGGTTTCTACACAAAAGGGGATATTGTTCTAGCGATGCAGATCAATTTTGACAGTGTTACTTTAGTCCTATTTAAGAACAAAAACACCACTGTCTCACACTGCCTCGCCCTGGAACTGATAAGGGAAAGTCATGAAAAAATTTCAAGCTGTACTAAAAAAACATGTTACCTTGAAAAAAAACCTCATCAGGCCAGTCCTGCTAATCTTTGCTTACAGTGCTGTCACTAAAGTACTTACCAAAAATGACATTCTAAAATTGGCCTAAAATACACCAGTAGATCTGCAACTACACTGAACAGCAAACACAAAACCCGGAAGCAATGACTAGTAAAGAGCAGAGCACCAGAGAACCATCCAAATCCCAGATTCTGCAGCAACTTCTCAGTTACAGTAATTGAGATACATAATATAAAACAATAATCCAGTTCATCCAATGCCCTTGTGATAGAGATTAAACAAAGTAATTATTATTCATGGACAAACAAATTAACACAAACATCCAGTTACAAATAACAGAGTATTTCTTAAATCTTTTCTTTTCTGATCCCTCAGTCTTGAACCTCAAGAAAGATGTATAAAACAGGAGGGGAAACTAAAATTCTTTAGTCTATTGAGCACCAAAAGTCATGGAAGTACAGGCTGAACAGCACATTAATTTCCCTCCCCAGGCCCCTGCTGTCAAATGACTCCTTCTTTCCTTCAGTTCAATATCGATTCTCCTTCAGGAGAAATATCCTTCTTTTCCCTGCTCCTCCTCCACCCATCCGCTCCACAAGTGCTGCACTTTCAGAGATGATCTAACTTACATGTAATTCACTTCTAAGGAATTGTTTATATTTTTAGCTCTTAAGTTTGCAGCTTCTATTTCAGGCTTCAAGAATGACTAAAAAGTAAAAAAAACCTTATCTCTTTACTACTTAAAGTTGGCAGTCTTAGGAAATACCTATTCCACGAGCCCTGTCTCACTTGTGTCCTTAGAAAATCACAAGTTATAACAACACTGTTTCAAAATATTGATGTTTCTACACGGTGAGTCTGAGGAGGAACGGACAAACAATTATAATGCCACTGATAAGGTCAATTATATCACAACAAGCACAGCTTTAAGTTACTCCTTGCAGATGTTCCCTTTTTGTTTTGCTTTGATTATTTTAAGTGATCAAATTGCTTCCCACATGATGGGGAATAGCAATTTTTGCATGTAAACCCCCCCCACATACCTCAGGCCCCCTCTGATCACGGCAGTTAAAATGTAAGAGAAAGAGTTTGTGTCCATAAAGAAGCAAGAAATGACAGAAAAGTGCAAGTCTACCTGTTGATGATGCAGGAGACACGTTGCTAGAAATGGGGAAAGAGCAGGAAAAACTAAAAACAAGCGCAAATGGAGAGTGTTTCATTCAGGTGCGTTTGCCCTGAAAGGCTCTTTGCCAAGATGGTGCAGTAAAGAAATTAAAGAGCTGTCAACACTAATCGTTGATCCCCCGCATTTTGGAAAACAATAGGAAGAAAATACGTAGACATCAGAGATAATAAAAAATCATAATGGAGGAGGAACATGGTCATTACCTGCAGGAACATAATCTCTCGAAATGTTCTCTGGAAATAAAGAAAAAGTAGTTTATTATCACCTCAAAAGCATGGCAGGAAATACCTATGGAATCCCACCACATCTCACAACACATCAGGACAATGATTTTTTCACCTGAGCATCTGTCCTGTTCCTGAAAGCATCAAAAATCTTTTTAACAGCAACTATTTCTCCTGTCCTGCGGTCAATTGCTTTCCAGACGATGCCATAGGCCTGGGGAGAAACACAGACAGGTGAGCAGCGTGCTGACACCCTGTCCCAGCTCAGGCCTGCAGAGGAGCCAGAATGTACTCAACAAAGGACTGGGAGAGAGGTGATCACCAGCTACCTGGAAGAGAGAGAGAGAGAGAGAGAGAGATCAGGCCAAGGAGCCCCTCTGCTCTGGAGCCAGGCTGGGAGAGCTGTGGGGTGTTCAGCCTGGAGAAGAGAATACTCCTGGGAGACCTTAGAGCCCTTCTCAGTGCCTAAAGGGGCTCCAGGAGAGCTGGAGGGGACTTTGGACGAGGGATGGAGGGACAGGACAAGGGGGAAGGGATTCCTACTGGAAAAGCGTGGATATACATGGGATATTGGGAAGAAATCTTTGCCTGTGAGCGTAGTGAGAGACTGGAATGGATTTCCTGGAGAAACTGTAGCTGCCCCGTCCCTAGAAGTGTCCAAGGCCAGGTTGGATGGGGCTCTGAGAAAAACGGTCTGGTGAAAGGTGTTCTTACCTATGGCAAGGGGGTGAAATGAAATGATCTTTGAAGTTACTTCCCACACAAACCATTCTGTGGTTCCATGATTCCATGGAGGGAGGAGGACTTGGGTCACAACAAGCCCATGAAATACCCAAGGCTTGGGACAGACCAGCTGGAAAGCTGGAAAAGAACCTAGGGGTGCTGGTGACAGTGGCTGAACAGGAGCTCAGGTGTACCCAGACTTGTTACCAGCATCTGAAGTAACAGTATCACAGCATCACAGAATTGCAGAGGTTGGAAAAGCCCGCCAAGACCATCCGGTCCAACCACTAAATCAGCTTTTTTTTTTTTTTTTTTTTTTTTTTTTTTTTTTTTTTTTTTTTTTTTTTTTTTTTTTTTTTTTTTT
>NW_020956850.1:108880-112931 GCF_003031625.1 Empidonax traillii
TTTTTTTTTTTTTTTTTTTTTTTTTTTTTTTTAATTAAAAACTGTATTATCTATTAGGGGAATGGGAACTTCTACCAGAGTTTTCCTTGTTCTGGATGACTGTGATACTTGCAAATGGTGATTGTTCAGTCTCACTTGTGGTAGAGACCCCTCGTAATTGCACACGAAATACTTAAACACTCATATCGATGCAACTAATCGACGACAAAGAGCTGCCAGAATAGGAACGCAGATAATTGAGGAGGGTTTGGAGACTGTCTGAGGAGAAATACCTTAGAAATTACCACTGGCTCATGTATAGTAATACTTTTCATGCAAAAGACATGATGCAGCACGATGTGCGAAGTGAGAGGGTTACAGGAAATGCAGAAGGATTTGGCAGGCACAGAGAGAATGCACTTTGAGGCTCGAATCCATTTTACCACTTACCCCAGAGCCCCCATTCCCCTCCCTCCCGAGCTCCCCTGGGTCACCTGCATCTCCCACGGAGTCCTGAGCTCCAGACAGGTTACCTGAGCTCCCACGGGCACCTGAACTCGCCTCGGGCCCCCTCAGCTCCCCGGGCCACCTGGAGCTCACACAGGGCTCTGAACTCCTCACGGGACCGACGAGCTCCCACGGTCGTACCCCAACCCCCTCCTCCCCTTCCCCCCAGTTGCCATGGGCCGGCGGGCACTCACCCCCTTGCCCAGCCGCCTCTTGATCTCGTACTTCTGGCACACGAGCGGCTCCACCTCAGGCGGGCTCATGGCGGCGCCTCCCTGTTGGCCGCCGCTGCCATGGAAACGGCGCCGCGCGCCCCCGCGCACGCGCAGCGCCCCCGCGGGCGGCCGCCGGGCGGCGCCCTCGCCCCGCGCGGGG
Organism: Empidonax traillii; assembly: GCF_003031625.1. Classification (NCBI taxonomy): domain Eukaryota; kingdom Metazoa; phylum Chordata; class Aves; order Passeriformes; family Tyrannidae; genus Empidonax; species Empidonax traillii. The sequence goes on from NW_020956850.1 coordinate 109,742, forward strand.
GCGGGGAGGGCAACATGGCGTCACTTCCGGTTAACGGGCACGGCGGCCCCCGCGACGTGTGGGGGGCAGAGAGAGAGAGAGAGACAAGGGAGGGTGCAATAAAGACAAACTAATTTCTTGAAGGGACCGTGAATATTCGTAAAATACTTAAGTCAGAAAAAAAAAAAGGAAGAAAAATTTAAAAAAAGACCAGGCGTGTTTAAATCCGCTGCCGGGGCACCGCCCCTGGGGGGAGGCCTGTTGGGCCGGGCCTGGGATACCGCCAGTGGGGAGGCTCCGGCGGGCAGGCCCGGGCGGCCCGAGATGTCGCCGTGTGGGGCCGGGCGGCCCGAGGTGTCGCCGTGTGGGCCCGATATGTCGCCGGGTGGGCCCGGGCGGCCCGAGGTGTCGCCGTGTGGGGCCGAGATGTCGCCGTGTGGGCCCGGGCGGCCCGAGGTGTCGCCGTGCGGGCCCGGGCGGTACTTCTGCACGGCGGGCCGGGGGCTGGAGCCCTTCCTCGCTCGGGAGGTGCGGGCGCGGCTCGGCGCCACGGAGGTGAGCGGGGAGCTGGAGCCCGTGCCCAGCCGAGCGGGGCGGTCCAGCCGGGGACAGTGCCCCGCGGCGCCCGACCCGGGGGCGGTCGGAGGGGCCTCTGCACCGCGGGCCGGGGGAGCCGCGTCCCACCGCCACCCGAGGGGCTCACCCTCAGCTCCCGTGCTCTCTCCGCAGGTGGACTGCGTCTCGGGAAAGGTGTTTTTCAGCGCGGCGGCGGGGCCGGGCGAGCTGAGGAAGCTGCGGTCGGGGGAGCGGCTGTTCCTGCTGCTGAAGAAGCACAGCCCGCTGACAGTGTCTGGGAGCAAAGGTACGGTGCGGGAACGGGAACCCGCAGTTCGAGCCCTAGTAGTAAAACTTGTATTTTAGGTGTTTATCTTTTTACTGGTGGCTGGTAGTTCTTTTTACTGGTAGTTCTAATCGACAGTAATCGATTCTGAAGTGTCTTCCGCTCAGTGTCTTTTTTCACCTGAAAAGGGCTTTTAAATTATTTTCAATGGATACTTTCCAGACTACATTCTGATGGCGCTGAATGTATAAGAACCGCCCCTACCCCGACCGCTCCCATAAAAGAAAAGAACAAACACCTCACCCAAAGTCCAGTTCTGGATCCCTTGTGTTCATTTTAACAATAACTCATTTTCTGTTAGAGTGGATCCAGGCCTATATCCTATGTCACTTGTTCAATGCACAGGTTCCTTGTAAATGTCAGCTACTTGGGTCACATACTCTGTCAGTGTAGAGTAAGAATTTCAAGTTAGATGAATTGATATCTGCCTGCCGGTGGGTTTCTGTTTGGGAGATCACAGATCGCTAATATCCTTCAGCTTTGAGGATCAAATTTGAGATTCTAAAATTTTGAGTGAGAACTAGGAAAACTTTCTTTTTTTTTTTTTTTTTTTTTTTTTTTTTTTTTTTTTTTTTTTTTTCATCGTGAGCAGGTTTGAGGTGTTTAGGTGAATTGAATTCTGTATTGCTCGTGTCTCTCTTGTAGTAGCTCAGGAGGACTGCCCACATGTGTAAGCCTAAGTGTGTGTTGCAGGATTGAAGGCAGGTTGATGAATGTAAGGAGGGACTTCCTTTCTGAAAGAATAAATATGTGGCTTCTTGCCTGAGCCGAATCAAAGTAATTCATGTTTATATCTGTCTTTCAATCCTGGAAAGTGTCATACATCTCTTAATCCTAGACTAAGTGCTCTCTGGGGAAGATGACGTGGTAGGCTGGCCCTCTGTTCCTGCTGGGAATGACTCTCAGAGGTGGTGTGGTTTTCTAGAGCTGTTGAGTTTTTGTACAGAATTCATCCCTTGCGTGAATAAATCTTGTTTGTGCAGAGCTTTTAATCGGAGTGTGTCTGCTGGTGGACAGGTGAGTGCTGAGAGCTCAACTGTGCCTGTGGTGTTTGTTGCTGGCTCCTGGATTCACACATTAAGGAAGTCTGAACGCAGTCTCTGTTAACAGCCGTTCTCAGTCTGTAGGAAAATCAAATGCTGAGACTGAACTACTTAGCACAAAACTGCTTTTTTTTTCTTCCAGGGAAAATGCTGCATGAGATTAAAAGCCTTGTGATTGAGGAACCGAAATATTGGTTGGATATTATCTCTGTTTGGAGAAACCTTCATGGATATGAGGGGAAAAAAGGTGATGCCGCTCGAGAAAACCCATTGGCTCTGAAGAGAAAGTCAGAGGAAGAGACAAATTCTGCAAGTAAAAGGCAGAAAACAGAACACGAGAGAGAGGTGATGTCTGAGGAATGTCAGGTGGAAGCTGGAGAGAGGTGTGTGATGCCAGAGAGAATCAGTGATCAGGAGTGTTGGACTGAGAGCAACACTTCCTCAGAAGATCCTTCCAAAGACAGTAGAGAGAATCATACTGCAAATGAACAGCTTAGCTTCAGCTTCAGAGTGTCTTGTCGTTGCAGTGGAGCAATTGCCAAAAAACTGACTTCACAGGTATGCTGAAGTGTCTGTGTTTTAAAAGAATTTAGCGAAGGTGAACAGAGTCATGTTCTAGAATAATAACAAACTGACGTAAGCCTTTGTTTGTATTTTCTCAAAAAGCCCTTAACCTGCGTTTTCCTCAAACAAGTGGAAATACAAAGGCTGTTGTTAATTTCTGGGCGCTACTGTCCTGAACGTTTTTCAGATCAAAGCCTTTTATTGAGAATAAGCAAAGGTACAAGGTTGAGGTAGCTGGGGCCTCTGGAGGCTGAGGAGTGGTCAGATGAGTTTACAGCTGCTTAAAGGGCCATTGTAAGAACTGTGGAGCTAGACTCCTCTCAGTTGTGGCAGGCAGTGTAGAAGAAGGGCCAAAAGCCAGAACTCGCACCTCTTTCTTACTTGAAGCTAACAGTAGTTAGATTTTTTTTTTTTTCCTCCTAAAACTAATACCTTTAGTACTATCTAGTACCACTAGAGGGGGGACACATGAGCCTCCCAACAAATTTGTGAGTTTGAACTCTCATACTCTGAAGGTAGTCAGAGCTTTCTAGAGGTAAGGAAAGCATTAAAATTGTGAGTTACAGCTGTGCATTCACAGGTTTTCTGTTGAGTAATCTGGTTTAGAGCCTTGGGAAATATTTTGTGCGTGCGTTTTAGAATTCTGAGGCGGTGGCAACTTCTGTTGTGACTTGGGCAGGGCTTGATCTCCAGCCTCCCTCAC
>NW_020956850.1:113252-115891 GCF_003031625.1 Empidonax traillii
GCTTTCTAGAGGTAAGGAAAGCATTAAAATTGTGAGTTACAGCTGTGCATTCACAGGTTTTCTGTTGAGTAATCTGGTTTAGAGCCTTGGGAAATATTTTGTGCGTGCGTTTTAGAATTCTGAGGCGGTGGCAACTTCTGTTGTGACTTGGGCAGGGCTTGATCTCCAGCCTCCCTCACTCCAGTTGGGCGATGGTCGTTCCTCCCGTGGTATGTTTGCTTTGCCCCTCGCTCACATGCTCTGCCCTCTTGTGCCTCTTCTGGTCTTTGTGTGAATTGTTCTCCTGGAGATAAAGAGAGACTCGTTCTTTTGCCGTGGGATTTCTGAGAGTTGTTCAGCGAAGGCTGGAAATTCTGTTGTTTTTATTGCCTGTGACTGTCCTTCCTCCTTTCAGGAAATCGGAAGAGCCGTTGGCATAGCGCTCATGAAGCAGTGTGGGTGGCGTGCTGATCTGCGGGACCCTGACCTAGAGGTAGTGGGCTTATCTGCCAGATGGCCTGTTGGTGCTTCTGGAACTGCCCATGGCATCTTTTGTTTTGTTCTCTGCTCCCTTCCCGTGGGTGACTGTGGCCTCTTCTCTGTCAGCAGCTTGCTTAGCACACCCTCAGCGGTGCAGGCTCCTGAAGACCTTGGAAAGGATTTCCTGACAAGCTGTTTCTCCATCCCTGTGTCTGGCCTGTGGAAGCTGCTCTCAGCACTAGTGCTGGGAGATCTGAGACCCTCTGTAAACACTCTTTGAGTTCATCTGCTGGGGCTGATTTTCATAGGCTGAGCATTATGTTCAGCTTTGTTGAGGCTTAGATAGGGCTCCAGTTCTTGCCCAGATTTTGTTCATTCAAGTGCTGAGGACTAGAATCATATTTTCCTCTGGACTTCCTGGGGGCAGGGATTGTAGTCATGCAAGACTTGTTGGGGAGCTCAGTCTTCTTTTGGGATACTCCTTGTGTGGCAGCAGAAGAATTTCTTTGAGCTGTCTGTTTCTGGAAGGATTACTCAGGTTTACCTTCCATCTGCAATGTTGCTTACTGGCTCCACTGTGGGTGTTGGGGTTTTTTTCCTGTGTTTGTTTTTTAATATGTATTTATTTAAATGAGGGGGGTATGTGAATTGTTGAGTATACAGTGAATAATATTCTCCCACTTAAGGTAAATGGATTTATTATTACAAATTTCCATGCTGTGTTACAAAAAAAATGTGTTGCCTTATAAATTCAAGTGCTTGCTGATGGATTCCTGGCTGACAAAATCCCCTTTCAGCTTGCTTAAGCATTAAATCCTCTTTAAAGTGGCATTCGGATTATCTGGTGGAATTTCTTCCAATTAATCATAATTGCCTCATGCATGCATTTTTGTTCTTAAAAACTAGGATTGGAAGTTTGTAGAAACATCTGTATCTGGTTTAAACGAGTTAAAGCTGTTGTTATGTCAGGTTGAGAGTTTAAAATGTTTTTGGTTTACCTTTTTTTTTTTTTTTTCTCTTTTAGATCTTTGTACATCTTAATGACATTCACTCTGTGGTGGGGATTCCTCTTTTCAGGTAGGCATTTTCTTCTCAACAGATTTGTCTTGGCAGTATCAGAACAGGCAGGATTTGTAAACAGTCTTGCTGTCCACTGTGTCCATCTTCTGGTTTGATATTCACTGGATTGTCACGTTAGTCTTTTGATCTGCCTGGAGCCTGTGTGAGGACACAGGCCAGACTCTGCAGTGAGTTATTGTTTAAAGCAGACTCTGGTTTCAGTCTCTCTGCAGATCTTTCCAGTCCATTTGTTCTTTGATATTACATGGGCTTTTCTGGGTGGTTCTACCGTTACCTTACATAGAATTTTTTTTTTTTTTTTCTCTTTTCCTGTTTGCAGGTTTCCATTGGCAAACAGAGAGTATATCAAAACAGCGGGACTGCGGTCAACAGTCGCGTGGGCCATGGCATCTCTGGCTGAAATCCGCGTCAGTGAATGTTCCTAGCAGAGATACGGAATCCTGAATGAGGGAAAAGGGGGTTGCTGCTCATCAGGGCTGGAGCTGGAGGCTTTGTAGGAGCGTGGGGTTTTTAATGCCTTATCCTCTAATGCATGAGGACTGGGTTTGCCTTACCTGTGGTCGGTGTGCTGTCACCTGCTGTCTAGCAAGGTGTCTGCTGTAATTCCAGGTCCTTCTCAGCAGAGCTGTTGTTCCTTGTACAGACACATGTCTAAGTGGCAAGATCTTTTTCACTGTACGGACTTCAGACATTGTTTATAGTTGTTTCTCAAGGGAAAACAGGAGCAAATGTGATTTCTTTCCACAGATTAATTTGGTACCAATGTCTGTCTGTGGACAACTTATAATGTTTCCCCCTGAATGTCACCTCAGGGCTGGATGCCTTGAAACACGTGTCTGAAGTGAAGCTAGTGATGCTCTTTATTATATTCTCTTGCAAGTGAGTTTGGCCTGGCAAACCAGCGATTATTATTACCTGTGCTGGATTCAGTGGGAATATATACATCCCTGAGTAACCTTTGTCCTGAGGGAGGAGTCTGTCTTGCTTGGGATGCAATAACCCCTTTGTTTTTGTAGGCTGGTGCCTTTGTGCTGGATCCCATGTGTGGGCTGGGAACGATACTGCTGGAGGCTGCCAGAGAGTGGCCTGTAAGTATCCTG
>NW_020956851.1:0-9231 GCF_003031625.1 Empidonax traillii
AAGACAGCACCAGAAGCTTTGTCCTCGTTTTTTTTTCATCTTTATTCCCTTAGGCAGCTCTCGGTACAGACTTGGTGTTTGCTTCCATTCCTGCACAGGGTTTTTTTTTTTTTTTTTTGTCTAGAAATTAAGCTCTATGCTCTGATTGCTTCTGTTTCTTCCCTCTGCTTTGTTTCTGTGCTAATCACAGGATTTTTTCGTGCTCTGAGTATCTTTAGCTTGACCTTTGCCACAACGTGTCTTGTACCTCATGCTGAGTAATTAGAAGGGACACCAGATCCTAAACCAGGGATTTGTGATACCAGAGTTCACCTGACACTTTTTGATCCCAAACCTGCGGTTTCTTCTATACCAAAATGCCAATTAAATATCTGTAATTTTGTTGGTGTTGACCTTTGACTGTGTTACCTATCTGTATAATAGTGTATCTCTTCCTCCTTCTGTACTCTTGATCCTTGTTCTGTTTGCTTTCCTGCTTTTTTCAGACTTGCATCATGATTTTCTGCTATATAAGAGGAAAAAAAAATGTATCTTTGGCTGTATTTGTTCCGCTTCCAAAAGAAAAATTAAAGGGACCTCTTGCAATGAAGCCAATAAGAGTGATTCTTAAGGAACCATCAAGAAGAGCTCGACTGTACTATCTCAAAAATGCAGATTTATTGCTTTCTTAATTTTGGCTGTCAGTGCAATAGATTAAAAATGTTGTCACCAAACCAGCCTAGTGCAGTTTGGTATCTGAGCTGATAAAATCTGAGCTATTTTCAAATATGGAACCTGAATGAAGCAACACTAATCAAGTTAATTATTGAACTCACTCCTTTGAGTTTTTTTTTTTTCCCCTTTCTGTTAGTGGAAGACTGGCCTGACTCCAGAACGTTTGGACTTGGAAAAGATTTACAGCGTCAAAGTAACGCTGATAAAAATTGGGCAAAATGAATGTGCTGAGAATTAACACACAGAAGCTGGAGAATCAGAACTTCCAAAGGCAAATTGCTTGAAAGAAGCCTTTGCTTCTTATATTTCTGAGCTGAAAGAGCTGTACTGCACCGCATCTGTCAGCAGATTCTTTTTGTACACTGGTTACACACATCAGACCCCACCGACACTTTTTGTTCATCCACAGCATCAAGTTGTTTAACTCTGCACTGGAACCAAACCAGACAGTATTTCTGCCTGTTGTTTACAAAGTGAGATCAATTTTGCAGGCCTTTTGAGGTCAGAATAGAACACAGGCAGAAGCTTCAGAGCCTACAATGAGATTCAGCTGACATTTGTTCTTAATGAATTAACCACCTACCTTGTCACCGGTTCTGTTCTGTCATTAATGATGCAAACATCAGCAGGTGTGGAGTTTCCATAATGTTGAATTGTGTAATAAGCCAGAATTTCATCTTCAGAAGGCGTGAAGTTACGAACCATTCCAGCAGCTTATCCTGGTGGTAAAACAAAACAAAACAAAACAAAACAAGGTAAAATATGAGAAAACAAATCATGGAAAAAGAGCAGCAGCTTATTTAGATAGTTTGTTAGGTGCAATGAAATATTTGCTAGTCATGAAATATGAATGTACATCACCTTTGGTCTCAGTGCATCAATATTTCTCTCAATAGAAAAAGCTGAAAACATTTTGTCAAAACATTCTCATTTATTAAAGTAACGAAATACGTGAAAAATACAACAGGAAAAAAAAAAAAAACACAAACCCAAACACCATCTTTTTAAAATCACCCTCTCCACTGTATTCTTCCATGAGTATTTCAAAAGGGGGCGTTCTCAATTAGAAAACTCATTGGCTTCTTAATTAGGAACCAGATAAGAATCTTAATTAAATTGCCCTAAATAAAGCTGACTTTGGAACCACAATCCTGCCTTCAAGCAGGGGGTATAACACACCGTGTTTTAGAACCATTCCCAAGTCATCATTTTCATCCCACTAGCAGTCCTGACATCTCTGTGATAATTCCCTCCATCTGAGTGTGTCAGCAAAGTCCTCCCTGCAGGGGTGGAGTTGAAGTGGTCTCAGCTCTGCTGGTTAAATCAACATCAAATTGCTGATGGACTCGTTTGCCCTCCCAGCCCAACACTTCAAGCTACTGTGTGTGCTCTTCAACTCCTCCACACAGCCTGCAACCTAAATATATCCTTTTATCTTCCAGGTCATTGTCTTCATTTGCAAGCAAGGGAGGTTGTTTGTTTTTTTTTTTTTTTTTAATTCTGTTGAGGTGAGAAAATAAACACAAAAGGTTTGGGGGGGAAAAAAAATGCACATTTTACCTGGAAAAAATTAGTATTGTGGAAATGGGATTAGAAATAAGACCTGCAGCGAGCACCGAGTCAACTTCAAAAAGGGTTATTTGTACTCCAAGTACAATAACTTTGATTAACATTAAATCTTTGAACAGTGTCTAACTCTGGATCCAGTGCACTGCCAGGAAGGGTTATGCAGATCAACCTGTGACGAGTACTGAAGTGTTATTAGACCTGATTAGTGGAAGAATGCCCCCGAGATGCAAAATTTAACACAAATCCAAAAATAAGCCGTTAAGAAACTCAAATATTTTCAATGGAAGGAGGAATTTAATACTTAAAAATGTAAATATGCAGGATTATTTCTGGTTTTCCAGGAGCTATGGAGCAGAGTAGGTCAAAATAGCCCAAAAACTTTCCAGACAAAAGCTTACTTATAATTTTTAGAGCAGCTGTGAACAAAAGTGGCAGGGGATCAGCAAACCTTAACGATTTCCCTGTCTGCTCAAACTGTGTAAGAGCAGAGTTTTTTGTTCTCTCCTCTTTAGCTGCACCCACCAGGACACTGCAGAGCTGCCCTGGATCAGGTGGGAGGTGCTGATGCCGAATCCCAGAGATTCCAAGTCCACGCACGCTCCTGGAAATTAGAACTCCCTCTTTCCATCAGCTTATTCACCAGAAACTGTTCCCCAGCAGAAATGCCAGAATGACTTCATAAATTGAAATTGTGATGCTTGGGAGCCAGACCTCGCTGTGATTTATAGAACAGTCCTCCCAAAATTTCTGTCTGTGCAGAGGGTCAGTAAAAAGGCCTTGTCACTGTTGCAGTGCTGGCACTCGGGGCAGGGGGGGATTGGACTCAAATAATTAAGTGAGCTGTTATTAGGGAGAAAGTCTAGACAATCCCAAATAGCTTATTCAGCAAGAAAGTAAACTGGTGAGTAGATAATTCCCCAAATACTGTCTGTCTTAAAAGCCAAACTGTGTGGCCCAAGCTGATTGATGAGGACACTGCAAACTGAGCGCTGCCCACACAAGAACGCGCTCACTTACAGAATCTCTGAGTTTTTTACACTGCTTGAATAAAAATGAATCCAAAACCCCAAGCACCTCTATTTACCTGTCTATCTTTGTGCTAAGGAGGGTACCCCGATGAGATTTTTTAATAAGTCAAAGGGACCATCCAGGAACAGCCCCAGTGCCAACAGGAGTGAGCAACACGTGAATCTGTGCCTGTCGTTTCTGTGTGCCTGCCCTGCCCTGTCACCTGAACTGATTGCTAAGTACAGGTGACATGAAAATGGAAAAGCTGCATTGAATGCACTTAATGACCTTTTAGATTTTAACACAGGCATTTGAATTTACAGTGAATTTACAGGCATTTTCATTCCAGGTGATTGATTTCTACACGGAGAAAAGGCACCAATCAGTCAATCAGCTCCAGCTAATCAGTGCCTTAATGGGTGCCATTTGCAGAAGTATTACCTCAGCAAAAATCACCTTTGATAGTTGTCAAGGATTGCCTTAAACAAAAATTTCTCTCTTTATGACATTATGGAAATGCTAAAAAAAAAAAAACCACTTGCACTTTAGCTGCATCCTCATGTTAAATATATATCTCAAGAAAATGATAATACTCACCTGGAACAGAAATGTAAGGATTCCAGATTGAAGTTTCCCAAACAGAACAAATTAAGATTATCCTTTTCAGAATAATGACGTTAAAATCATGATGTAAGGTGAGGGGTACATAACTTTACTTGCTGCCTAGCTTCAGAATAAAGATGCTTAGCATTTGATTCTAATAAATAAAAAAAAAATAATAAATGCTTTTTATCTGTAGAGCACCTCTTCCTGAAAGATCTCAAAGCACTCAGTGTTATGAGATTTTAAACTCATTTAAGGGATTTAACTTTAAACATTTTTAATACAGATTCTTTTCCAGGTGTGGATTTTTGTCACATAAAATGAAGGAGGCCGAGCATATTTTGCCTTCCTTTGTATCCTCACCTAGGAACCAGAAGATTATGAACTGTCTTTTCCATTTCCTTACTTAATTCTGTGTCTAGTTATGATGATCAAAAATTGCCACATTTGTTTTCCAAACCCTTCTGTGAAATAAATTAATCTTCACTCATTAAGCTCTTTATCTACTCTGAATCCCAGAAACGAAATGTATTTTTTCCCTAGGTTCATAAATTAAAAATTTGGCTTGGAAAGGAAGTTTGTGTCTGTGTGTGTTCATAATAATAAATGGCCAGGTCTGTCCTTTTTTCCCAGAAATTGCTCCTGACGCTGTTTCCATCCAAGAAATCAGCTGGGGAAGCTGCACAGTCGACCTCTACAAGTCGTGGTTTTCTCTCCTCCCTCCCCCACAGGCTGCCAGAACAAAGTTTCAGTAGAAAGGCAAGGAAATGCAGTAGAACATCATTAATTGTCAATCAACTCACATAGAACAATAAAATGTCAGCTGCACTAAAGGGTAGCTCAAAAAATTACTTCCAAAACTGATTCAGAGGTGATTTAGTTGTGTAATGCAGAGAAAGAAGTAATTTAAGGGATCTTTGAATATTCAGGTGTTTCCCAAATAGTACCAATTTAGTTGCAAGTCAGTGAACACGTCTTCAAATACGCAGAGTCAAAATAATATATATATTTTTTTTCAATTCCTGACCGGTTTTTAATAAATAAGAAAGCCACAAGCACGGAGTTTGTCACTTGTACAGCTCCATCATTTTTTTTTTGTGACGTGCCTCTTGCAGCAGGGAGTTCCCACAGGACTGTGGAAGGAATTCTCCTGGAAAAAACTGCCCTTGGGAAGCTTCTCCTGAACCTGCCGTGTGTCAGGAATCCAACCCCCCCAGCCAGGGGGGGCTTTGCTTTCCAGAACACAAAACGCAGCAAAAACAAGGTCTTGGTGATTCAACAAGTGCTGACGGTGATTAGTAATTTCAGATATTAAAAACTGTTTGATATCAGGCCCCAGCCAATATCAGCCTAAACTCTTTTCTTCCATTTTGCCAAAAGTTTCCGAGCCCTGCTGCGCTGAACCTGAGCTCAAGCTCAACCCTCGTGTGACAGTTCCACCAAGCGCTGTCTCTGCTGATCAGCCATCCGGCAGAGGTGGCAGCTTCTCCTGGAAACAGGTGTTTGATCCAATTTTCATCTGTTACCGTGTGGGGAGAGCGTTCCCCGAGGTTGGGGGCTGAATTCAGGCCGGGTTCTTGCACATCAGCAGAAAGGCAGGAGGAATTTGGAGTTCACAGTAAACCACTGCTCTGGTTAAAACCTTTCTCACTTTCTCTCGTTGTATCTTCAGGTGCAATTTCCTTGTCTTGCCTTTGTTCTGTATTCTGATTTGTACCTGATTATTATGTAATGTGCATATTTTAATCTCCAGATATTGCATTCCTTTCACTGCAGTGAAAGAACAAGAAGTTAAACCAAGTTCAAGAGCCTTTGATTATCAAACAATTACTCCCTTTCAGCAAAATTAACCCCTCCCCCCCCCCCAAATTTGTTCCTTATAAAAGAAGTCAGAGTTGTGAGTCAATGTCTACCTGAAACACAGCCTTCCTTGGTTTAGAAAAGTCATTTGGACAGTCATTTCCCACTTTATTCTGCAATATGCAAACCAAAGACAGCTTAAGCTGTAAAGAAACGAAATTTTTTAACCATAAAACAACCACCACCAGTGGCTGACTGACATTTTGACAGCTACTGCTCATGTGGTGAGTGCTGACCACACACTGAATATGAGAACAGGGGACTCTACTCTTTACCAGGACACTGCAGTTATCACCATGATCACTCTCAACAGGAGGATAATGATGCCAACATTATCCCACTGGGAATCCTAATTATAAAAAAAATGCCATGTCCCTAATCAGGATTTTTTTTTTTTTTTATTGGCATTTATTTTATTCTTTGGCATCCACATACAGCCTGACCAAAGTTAATAGTACTTGTGTTTGAGTACAGGGCAACAAAAATCTGTCTTTGTGAATGCTCTGTGGGCCCTTTCATTCTGGGGAAAAAAAAAAAAAAAGCCCATCCTGGAATCCTTCTTGGCCATAGGTAAAAACAATTTTTATCCAACTAAATGGCACTTTTTTCCCCTTTAACTTGACATCACAATGTTTTGTGCCGCTGTAAAAACATAAGCAAAAAAATGTTGAAGGTTCCTCAGCGTGAACAGTCCCTGAAATAATTCCATGACTCTTCTGAGCCCTTCAGACAGGAGGTTGGTGTTGCTTTCAATTCATTTAGCTTTCTATTAAAAAAAAAAATAAATCAAGATGCTTATCTTTTAAAGAGCTGTACTTTGTGAGAGATGATTTTCAAGTATATGACTGGATAACAAGTTATAATGTCCTAAGGCACTGGTGTGTTTAACCAGTGAAATAAAGCCCAAACGATCAGGAACAGGGACTCCCAAATTCAAACAACCTTCAGCTCCCCAGTGTTCCCAAGATGAGGTTTAATAGCTGTGCTTGCATTCTTTTCTCTTTCCACCACCCACAAGTCATTATTCAGTTCAAGCCTATTTTATTAACTGAATTTTGCTGTGGGTTGTTGTTTTTTTGTTTTTATTTTTTTTTCCCTCCAGCTACACAAACTCCCTTAGCTCATAAAGAGCAAACCAGATGAACTGAAATTCTTATTTGGGGACAGTTCATGGATTAGAAACTTAAAATCTGTGGTTGGATCCTTAAGATGAAGAGGCAGGGAATTCAAGACTTCCTTGGGAAAAAAAAAAAAAAATTACCCAGCATTTCTAAGCTGCTAAAAATTCAGTATCCATTGATTTGGGCTGTTTATTAATCAGTCACTGAAAAATGGGACAAGGAAAACCTCTGCCCTTTATCTCTCACAAACTTAAGGACTTCCTGAAGTGACAGCCTTGTATTTATTAAGTTCCACGATGCTGTACAATATCCTCATTTTATCTACCATTGTAAGCCAGATGGAGGAGAAAAATTTCAATACCAAAGTGTGCGTGATAACGGGGAATTATTTAAGATGGAAAAAAAAATGCATCGATTTGCCTTGAAAATAAAGATACGTAAGAGAAACATCTAGTGCAAGCATTAGAAACTGGAAGAAATATAAGTGAGAGATTTAAGAACGATTAAAAAAATGAGAAAGGAAACTAAATTACATAAAACCCAATGGTAAGGGTGGTGTAACAGCATTTAAAAAGAGATTTTTTTTTTTTTTCTGAACAGAAAAACACTGGAACTCAGTGAAAACACACAACTGGTGAGAACACGCTGGAATACAGTTTAATTAATTTAATTAATGCCAGTTTGGGAAAGGTAGATCCTCTCAGACCTACAAACAGATACTTTGTTTTGGCTGCTGGAGAAAAAAGTGCTGATCTGATGGCATTTATTTACTGTTTTTATTTACTTATTTACTTATTTATTTATTTATTTACTTGTTTATTTACTTACTTGTTTATTTACTTACTTGTTTATTTCCTTATTTATTTACTGCTTTTTATTTCCTTTAGGATTCCCTTTAGGAAACCCGAGTGAATCAAAATTAATGAAAATACATTTAATGACTAATTAAGTGGTCTCCAAAGTGAAGAAAAGTGAATGGGAAACATGAGGGGAGTTTCTGTTTTGGTCCCATGGGAAATGTGTTTTGGCTGTCCAACAGCTGTATTGATGTTTGATACCCTTGCTGAAGATGCTGAAGTTGGTAAATTGGAAAGGGTTCAGGGAAAGGTCACAAGAACGATCGCTCTGTAATTGCAAAATAAAAGCTTTGGCTGTTTGGTTTATCATAACAAACAGTTTGACCGTAACATTTTTTTAAAATATCTGATTGAAATGTGCATCCTCAGACTTTGAAGCAGCACAATAATTCTTTCTTTCCTTCCGTGTTCTGTTCATCTTGGTGTCCTCAAAAGCTGCATAAAATGGTAATTCTGGGACTCAGTGAAGTCCAGATCCACAGATCAGGTTTTTCCAGGTGGATTTTTCACTACTTTTCAATTAGTGATTTAATTCACTTTAGTGACCCGTTGAGGTATCAGTAGAAAAGAAAAAAAAGGTCTATCAGAGTGGGAAAGAAAGGGGAGGGAGGATATCAGGTTTAAAGAAAAGTTAACAACACTGTGGAGTTCAGAAATGGATTTCTCATTAAAACGTAAAGATTGTTCTAGCAATGTTGGATTAATTTACACAACACTGGACATAATATGGGGCTGCAAGTAAGTTCTGAATTTACATTAAAATGCATATTATTTCTGGATCAGACTCCTATAATTCAGCATGTTCTGTCAAAAAGGCTACACGTAATTGTTTTGCTCTCAGGATCTACAAATTCCAACTGTCCACACATCAGCCTGGATAAGCACATCAATCCAAGGCCATTGGTTCTGATTTAATAAAGCAGAGCAGCAGCTTGTGTGACAAATGCCAGCCCCCAGTGCTTGAACAGGCACTGGGCAAAAAAAAATGAGCGTTTCTAAAACACTGGGGTGTTCTGAAGTGATTTTTGAAAAGGTGGAACCTGATTAGGCTCTGACTGAAGGCTATGGGTGTGAGGTAATTGGTTTAACCAAGAAGAAGAGAAGGGCCCAGAACACCATATTCCAGCTGATCCCACACTAATTCCATATTAGTGCAGCTTCCTGCAGCTCCTGGAGGAAACAAGCAGAGCGAGAACGGGATCAGCCCAGCGGTGCAGGGTCCGCAGGAAGTTTTCAGGATGGATTTTCAGAAATTTTATCGCTTCCACTGCAAAATTTCCTTCTTCCTGCTGGAGCTTCTGCCCCTCCAGAAAAGGCAGGGCGTGGTAAATCTCACCAAAGTGATCTCTCGGCCTCAGCCTGGGCAGGAAGAGCTGCCTGGACCTTCAGGAGCGGGAAATGCTCTGGAGCTCAGGTGGATGTTCCCGGTTCTGGGAATACCACGGAATGCAAACCCTCTGTGGTGTTTCCTGATCAGGCACTGCTGCTTGGCAAACAGC
>NW_020956851.1:10037-79219 GCF_003031625.1 Empidonax traillii
GCGTGGTAAATCTCACCAAAGTGATCTCTCGGCCTCAGCCTGGGCAGGAAGAGCTGCCTGGACCTTCAG
This sequence comes from Empidonax traillii, assembly GCF_003031625.1. Lineage (NCBI taxonomy): Eukaryota > Metazoa > Chordata > Aves > Passeriformes > Tyrannidae > Empidonax > Empidonax traillii. The sequence continues at coordinate 10,107 of NW_020956851.1, forward strand.
GAGCGGGAAATGCTCTGGAGCTCAGGTGGATGTTCCCGGTTCTGGGAATACCACGGAATGCAAACCCTCTGTGGTGTTTCCTGATCAGGCACTGCTGCTTGGCAAACAGCTCATCTTCCAGCAGCTCCCCTCTTGTTACCCACACACCTGAGATGACAAATAAGCCAACTTTGTGTGCCCACTTGGTTAATCTGCGCTTAATCTGTCGCTGCCAACGCTCGTGGGAGCCTTTGAGGAGCTCCGTGACCCCGTTTCAACAGGGGGATTTGGCTGACAGCAAACACAGAATAAATGACTTCCAGGAGGGGATACCCTATTATTAGACCCAAAAAAATATCCTTTCCAGATGCATTTCACACCTTCAGTCTGAGAGATTCCTACGTGGCAACAGGTGGGAATTTCTGCTACACGGAATTTGATTTTGCCCAACAAAAAAACCAGATCAGCTCGAAGTCTCTCTTTTCTTGAACACCAATTTAGAGGTGCATAATGAGAGCAGTTTTGTGGCAGAACAGTTAGGGGGTTTTTATTTTCTGCTGGCATTATCTAACTGAGCAAAGTGCCTGGGAGCCCACAGTAAAAAAAACAACCAGCAGGACGAGACGTTACACAAAAATGTTTCACATTCCTGAGGATGTGAAAGGAAATATTTTTCTCTTACCAAACCAGGATGTGGGATGAGATACTAATTTACCCATAAATGCTGAATATATCAAACTATGTATGCTGAAACCCTATAAATGGAATTTGTCTGAGACCATAATACAGATGCATTTTTTTTTGGATAAAGAAACAAACAAGTTAAACCCACAAAATGCCAAAACCACAACTCTGTCTGCCTAACTAGAATGGCATCTTCCATTAGCCCTCTTTCCTTAGGAAAAGACATTATTTTAAGAAAATATCTATTTCATTTAATTCCATCTTCCTCTTGCCAAACTTCATTTAAGGCCTTTTAAAAGCAGTTACATCTCATGCCTTTTGGTTAGGACATTGGAGCCTGCTCTACTTTTTACTCAATCAAAATTGAGGTACTGTGCTTTTCCAGGAATTTACATCTGGGGGTATTAAAATCATAGCAGAAGAGAGTGGGGTTAAAGCCACATCCAGATTTTATGGGAGGATGAGGAAGTCTGCAGGTGAATGCTGATTAAACTCTCCAGCAAAGACTAAACTCTTCCTTGAACATGAGAAGTGTCGATCCACGGGATGACTTGGGAAACCAACCAGTCCAATTTGCCACAAGAAGATCCTGGGAGTGGCTCCCGAGCAGTGATGAGCAGTTTGTGGAATGAAGGAGGACTGGAAGACTCTGGGAGAAAGGGAAGTGTCTTCATACAAAGCTGGAGGCCTGGCTGAGGAAAGAGAGAGCCACAAATCATATCCAAGGAGAGGGGGCTTAAAAGACTCCTGAGATATCCTATGACTGAAAAATAGGGAGATAGGGAAAGCAGAGATGTTGATAAACTGGAGGGGGTTCAGTCCCCAGCAACAGAGGTGGTCAAGGATGAGAGACGTCCTTGAGGACGGGCAGAGGGAACTGTTCAGCCTCTGGCAGGCTTAGAGGGCACCTCACAGCAGCCCTCCAAGACTTGATAGGAGGTTGTCATGAAAACAGAACCAGGCTCTTCACAGTGCTGCAATGGTGGGCAAGGGACAAACTGAGACGTGGAAGGTCCTAACTGAACAGATGGAAACCCTTTCTCATGTCCAGGCCAGCCAAGCACGGGTTACTCAGAGAGGCTCTTCAGTCTCCATCCTCGGAGGTTTTGCAAGGTGAGACCAGATAAAAGCCCTGAGCAACCTGATCTGACCTCAAGAGCTGCCCTTGCCCTGAGCCGGGAGGCTGCACCAGGGATAATTCCAGGTCTCCTCCCGTGGCCCGCCGATCACAGATCACTGATGCTCGTGGCCTTTCGCCAGCCCGACGTGCGCGAAGCGTCTCGCTCTTCCAAAATCCAGAAAGCCGTGCCAAGGGCGGGCAGAGAGCGCGTTGTAGCGGGAAGCTCCAGCAGCGCCCAGCCCTGCCCGCCGCCTCCCCGGAGCACAGCCCGGGGGTCGGAGCGCTCCCCGAGGCTCGGGGCCAGACACAGCCCAAGGATCAGCTCCAGGCTCAGCCCCTCGCCGCCTCCTCATCCCCAAACTTCGGGCGGCAGGCTGCGCGCTCCCGCTCCGCCCGCGGGGGGAAAACGCGCTCCCGCTCCCTCCGTGCAGCGGGGCCAGGGGGCGGGCGGCTGCCTCCCTCCCTCCTGCCTCCCTCCCTCCCTCCTGCCTCCCTCCTCCTCCTCCTCCTCCTCCTCCTCGCCAGGCTCCCGCATTGCACCGCCGCGCCGAGCCGAGCGCGGGGCTGGGGCTGGGGCTGCCCCGGCGGCCCCGGCTGGCGGGATGAGCGCGGGCGAGGCCAAGGAGTACCTGGCCCGCAGGGAGATCCCGCAGCTTTTCGAGGTAGGCGAGGCGCGGGGAGGGGGACGGGGGGGGGGGGATGTGGCGGCGTTTTCCGCCCCGTCGGGGGGTTGCTCCGCGCCGGGCGGGCAGGGCTGGGGATGCTGAAGGTGGCTGGAAGGACGGGGCGGTCGCGCTTGCCCCGGCACGGGTGGGCTCTGCCCGCCGCCCACCCGCGGAGCCCCCGCGGCCGCGCCCCTCCGGCCGCCGGGCTGCGGCACCACTCGCGTGTCCGTGGGGGCAAATGCGGGCGGGGGGCATCGCCCTGCGGTCTGAGGGGGGATGGAAGGGAAAAAAAAAAAAAGGCACGAGTGTTCAGCGAGGTTTCGTTTAGCTTCCCGCAAGTTACCTGCTGCTGATGGCTGGGGATTACTTGGCTGTGCGGCGTGGATTTTTTTTTTTTTTTTTTTTTTTGGTCTCTGAATCAGACATCCTGTAAATCTATATAAAAGGCACGCAAACACATACGCGTTTTTACCCTTGACTGGGCTGAGGAGAGGCGTTTTTCTGTGCGTTTGGAAATCACGGGACGCAGAGCCACGCTAATGTTTTAATAACACAGCCGGAGTGTGAATGGTTTAACGAGAGATGCAGACAGAGCTGGTTTTCTGGGGAGGCTCCGAGCTTGAGCTAGAGATTTTTAAAAATTGGTGCCTGTCTTCTGCACAAATCCATGGCTAGCTGCTGTGATCAGTTCAGCAGTATCGTAAGGGCACGGATGCAGAGAAATGATATCCTATTTTATAAGTCCAAACGTGTGTAAATAACAGTCGCTGTATAAACTGTAAATAACAACTGAGCAAGTCCTGAATCGGAGCTGTTTGTGTTTACTACTAATACCAGCTCTAACCGTCAAGTTTATTCACACAAAGATTAGGAAGAGCACAAAGGAAGGGGAATCACCCCGAAAGGCATTTATTGCTCAGGGAGGGCTGGTTGCAGCGCTCTTGTGGAGAGGTGAGATGATGACTTATGTGTCACTTTGTCAGGGAAAATCGATTCCCATGCGTCGGAGGAGGGCCTGGCAGTGCTTCCTCCACGCTCCCCTCGGCGCTCGTGGCTACGGTGGATGCAGAATTAATTCTCTGGAGAGGGCTTCGAATTCCTGATCAATGAAATCAGGAACCACCTATGAATTTCGGGGGGGTGGGTTTGGGGTTTTCTTTTCCTGATCGAGATGATATTTGAGTATTTCTCGTGATTTTTAACCCCCCTTTTTTTTCATCGCCTGTGTGTTGACAAGAATATGAATGAGGTACTTGTGAGTGCCCTGGCCTTGAAGGAAAAGATGCATTTTAGTGAGGTCAAAGACTACAAAGAATATGTAACTTTTGGGGCTCTCTAGCTTGGGTTGCTCTGCCTGTCCTTGGCAGTGGTTGTTCTGAGAAAAATACAGAGGGTTTTTTGCTAGGTTCAGGTTTCATCACAGTGCAGACAGACAAATGCAAAGACACAGCCACGAGCTTCCCGTTCTGAGTCATTTTTACGACACTGGCAAACCGAAATGGGACGATTTTTGCAGGCCTTGGTTTTTATGTGTTGGCTTGAAAAGGAGAATCCGAATGTACAAGGAATGTGGGACTGCTCTGTGGAAAGGAAGAGGCGAAGTAAAGGTGCTTGGTTTTTTTTTCCTGGCGTCTCCCATGGTAAGTGTGTGTTTCTGATCTTACGTTTCAGAGCCTGTTGAATGGATTAATGTGCTACAAGCCCGATGACCCCGTTGAATATTTGGAAAGCTGTTTGCAGAAAGTGAAAGAGCTTGGAGGGCCAGAAAAAGTGAAATGGGACACTTTTGTCAGCCCAGAAAAGAAGACTTTGCCTCCCCTCAATGGAGGACAACCCAGGAGGTCTTTCCTCAGGAATGGTAATGTATTAAATGTAAAAATACATCTCTCGTACGGTGTGTGGTTTTCCATCCACTGCTGAATTATTTTGTAGCAGATTGCGCCTCATTCTGATTTTCCACAGGCAAAGGAGTCAAGAATTCTGTTTCCTTGCGTTCTGGCATTTGTTTTTCTCCTTCCACAGCGGATGCTGGGCAGGAGAGGAAATTGTGATCACTCTGCAGCCAAATGATGGATGTTTGCTGTGTAAACCTTTAGTGGAGAGATTTCTCATAACCTGCTTCAAACATTTGCAAAGATAGAGGCAGATTGGATCAGTGCACTTGGCTTGTATTTTTATTTGGTTCTTGTGGATGACAAACATACCAACTTCAGTGGTTTTCCTGGTTCATGTTGGAGCTACCCGCTAATTTCCTAAATACCACGCAAATCATAAACCCTTAGGAAAAGGTGCATCTCAGAAAATCCGAGCAGATGCCATACCGATACCTGTAATTATTTTATTTGTAACGTTAACAAAGAGCAATTAGCTCATCTGTCAGTTGCCATAGTTATTCCTCCTTGCCACGCAGCGTTTCATTTCACTAATTAGCAGGAACGCTGTGCCTGTGTACAGCGAGTGTGTCACCAAAAGGGTCCTGCTTGGCAGTGCAGCTCATCTGCACCGTGCAGAGCTTTGCTGTTCAGGGGCCTCTGCCCAACTCTGGGGGCTGCAGGCAGATGTTCACACAGCACCTGATGCGCTCCTGAAGGTGAAAACGACTCTTGAGTGGTTGCAATTCAATCAGTCAGCTAAACAGAGGCGGGGAATGTTTGATACAGCAACAGCAGCCGCAGGGGGAAATTATGCGATATTTATGGTCATTTAAATCTGTGTACACAGATGAGCAGAGTTAGAGTTCGCTGCCTGTTCTGCAGTTTCCAGTGTCTCTCACTGTTTTGCAGTGCTGCCTGACAATCCCAACTTCCCGTACCGGCGCTATGACAGGCTGCCCCCCATCCAGCAATTCTCCATCGAGAGCGACACCGACCTGTCCGAGACCGCCGAGCTGATCGAGGAGTACGACGTGTTCGACCCCGCCAGACCTCGCCCCAAGATCATCCTTGTCATAGGTAGGAAAGGGGGTGGGTTTACACACTTTTATCTCTGTTGGTTTGTGCTGCAAATGCACTGATTGCCTACGTGAATTTAAACACGATTTTTTTGGTCTGCCCGGTTAGGAGCGGGAAATTGTTGATGCTGAGGTAATGGCATCCCAACTGCAGGCGTTAGTTAGTTGTGCTTTCTCCCCAGGTCCTCTCTTGGGAGCTGTTTAGTGGCCTTTCTAAGCAACTTGTACTTTCCAGCCTTTAATAATTTATTACTAAAAAACACCTGCAGTTTAAGCCTAAATCAGTGGTTTATTCTGGGTTTGTACTGAATTTCTTTGAACTGGTTTCTTTGTCACGTGGGGAAAGTTGCCTTCAGAAATTTTACTGCCAGGCCTAATTCTGTGAATGGTTTAAAGAGCTCCAGCACAGGTGCCAGGTGATGGGCAGTTCCATTTTTTAGCCTGTAAAGCTTTATTGGTATTAAAGAGAGATAATGCTTTCAGAACAGAGAGCAGTGGTGTAGGAAAAGGGAGTAGAGGTGTCTTCTCTGTGCCACGGAGTGGACTCTCGAAGAACCCTGTGCAGCCAGCAGTTCTCTGCAATGAGCTACTGGAATATCTTTAAAAAACCAGAAAACCTGGCATTTTTGTAGGTATTCGTGGGAGGCCAAAGGAATCGCTTGGGGCATTTGAATTTTCTTAGTCTCTCGCCTCAGAATTACAGATCTCAACGTGCAAATCTCTCCACGCCCCGCTGAGCCACAAAGGTTGCAATTAGGTGGAGAAACAAGCCCTGCCTTTCTTTCATCCCAATTAATTGGCTTTTTTGTACAGCATCAAGAAGATTTCTCCTCCCAAATTCAACCTGCCATCGAGAAAGCACATGGGATGAATGAAAGAATAATTCATATACCAAATAAAAGAGGAAAAAAGAAAAACAGTGTACTATTAATTTCAAGAGGCAAGGACTGCACACGCAAAACGTGTTGCACATTTTCCATTTTGGGTAAAATGGCAACAAGAAATTCAGTTAAGCAACACAGTTATGTCAATTAAGTGATAACAAACCATCCTGCCTAGCTCAGGTTGTGGTGCCACTCACTGTTAGGGACTGAAATGAAGTTAAAGACCTGTCCTCTGCTTCACATAATAGATGAACTTTTCTTTATTGGTGCTTTAGCCCAGGATCTTTTTAGTGCTTCCAGAAAGGTTTTTACAACATCTTTGCTTTATGAAATCTGTTATCCTCTTTGTTAAAAACCTGCACTCTAAAAGAATACACTTTCCTTTGGTGAGCAAAGCTTAAAAGGCTGGATCAAAGGCAGTGCTGCCAGCAAGCAGCTGCTTCTTGGTCTGTTAAATACAGATTTTAAAGGCAAAAGTGTTTACAGAAATCTTATTGTAAGATGAATTCACTCTGAATTTACAACAAAATTGAAATTTTGAACTGCTGGTGACAAAACTAGATTAAAACAGCTGCTTCAGTAAAACTTTTTGGGCACACAGATCTTCACTGGAGACCCGTTAGCAAAGAGAATTTTAGATGCAACAGGTGTTCCCTGGCCTAGACATCTTCTAGAAATATGTAAAATAATCCCACTTTTCTTGAACACTGCATAATCTCAGAATAAGTGAAAAGAACAAAAACCAAAAGTGATTTGGTTCTCCTTTCTTATGACACAGTTTGTCAGTGTGATTTATCAAAGGATCAGGAATGGATACACAGTTCAGTAAATTACAATGATTTCCTGCAGGAAGTAATTTTGTCCCATCCCTTTTCCCTTATTTTATTATTATATTTCCCTTATTTTTATTATTCTATTACCTGCATGTTTCCCCTCAGAATGTAAATGGATGTTGTAAAGGGATAGATTTGGCCTGAGAAAAACAAACTGGGGGGGAAAGTTTATGAACATTAAAGCAAACACTTCATTAGTTACTTTCTGATTATTCAATTCCAATTGGAAGAACAGAAGTGCCAAAGTGTGTTTTGGGGGTTTTTTCTGCTTCTCTTTAATGGCAAAGCAAAGCTCTCCCTGACTGGAGTGTGAAGTCCATCTGCTTGTTTCAAGCAGGTTTTTTTTCAGCTCTTTTATGCTTTTACTTTCATTGTGTTGCCCTGTTTTTTTCAAGTTCATAGGAAATACATCTTTTTAATCTTAATTCTTTGTCTGTTGAAATAAAATTCAGTGTTCTCACAGAGAATTCCCCAGACTAGAGCTACTCAGTGCTGGGAACCATTACCAAAAGGTTGGGTTTGGGTGTGCTTTGCTGTCCAGTAGCACACACTTTTCTCTATATAAGCAGTTATTTTTGTTCCCTGGTTTTACATACTGGATTCCAGGTTCTCTGTTCGTCACATCGTGACATTTCCTCGTAGTTCTGATTGTTTTAGAGGCATTCTTGCTTCTGCTGTCCAGCTGAGCTTCACTTCAGCTTTTCCTCCAGTGGGATGGAGCTGTTTCCTGGGACTCTGATACCTATTGGACCTCTTGAAGGGTCTCCTCAGGTTGTCCAGCAAGCTGAACCTCACAGACTGCTCCTCTGGGAGATGCTTCAAGCATCAACACCAGGAGTATGAAGGGTTCAATAAAAGTCCTTGTACCGAATCACTATGGAAACATCTCGGCTGATTATTTAATATTTTTCTGTATTGTAAAATTAGGAGACCTCAGAAAGTCATGCAAGCACGTTTAGGAGCAGATGTTATTAGTTTCACTTCATGACTAGTCCAGTGGTTTAACTGGGTTATTGAGCTAAGTATGATTCTTTCTGACATGAGTGCAGTTCAGACTATCTGGCCCTGTCTTTGGATTCATGGAGTTCAAGAAGGGAAAAGTTCATTTTCTGTTCCTCTACTACAGAAAGAGAAAAACTTTATAAAATGAGGTCCAGCCTAAAAGAGTCCATTTGTTTTAATTTTGCCACTAGCTTTGTATTATTTTTTTTTTTTTTTTTAAGTTCCTAGTCCAAACCGTTACCTTTGTGATCTGGTAGATGAGAGGCAAGATTGACTCTAATAATGGCTGGAGTTATGGGTGGTCATAGCAAAGATTCCAGGTGTGATTGGGCTCTTCAGGTGAAAGGTTGATTTAATGCCTGGCTTCCCGTTGACAACAGGTGGCCCAGGGAGCGGCAAAGGCACGCAGAGTTTGAAAATAGCCGAGCGTTACGGGTTCAGCTACATCTCGGTGGGGGAACTGCTGAGGAAGAAGATCCACAGCACCAGCAGCAACAGAAAGTGGAGCCTCATCGCCAAAATCATTACCACGGGAGAGCTGGCCCCTCAGGTATCCTGTATGCAGTATCTACGTGCTGCATTAACGTGCATCAGCAAGAAAATTTCCTTTACAATATCAAATAACCAACTTCTTTTCTCTCCGTGCAAGGAAACCACCATCACTGAGATAAAGCAGAGGTTAATGCAGATCCCTGATGAAGAGGGGATAGTGATCGATGGATTTCCCAGAGATGTTGCCCAGGCAATCTCCTTTGAGGACCAAGTAAGAAATCGGTTTTTTTTATTCTTGAAATATCCTTAAAATCATTTCAGGTATCTCTACACCGGTTAAGCTTGTGGAAATCATCAGTCAGGTTCCAAGAAAGAGCACTGCTCTTTAAGTCTCTGCAAGCACATAATTACAGGTTGACAGAAGGTTGTTCTTTTGCTTTATGTTATGTTCTGTCCTGTCTGAAGGCAGACTATTCTGCAAAAAGGAAATGGGACAATATAACCAGTAATCCAAGGCTACTGTCTCACTAATGAGAATCCTTGCAAGATGGAGAAGAAAACATGAAATCCAGCGGGGAATTTTGTTTTGTATCTTAGTGATTTAGAAAAGGGGAAACCATAATTCCGTATCTATTTGTTCTGCTTAATCTAAATTAAGAGAAGCAGGCTTAAAGCAGTACACGCCTTCACAATGCTTTTAATCTCAGGTTTATTGCAGCGCACTGAAAAGTCGAATAAAATACGAGTCAAAACTGCTCATCTCCTGCAAGTTTTCGTAAACCAGAAATTACGCTCTTTCTTTAGAAAATTGCCTCATTTTGTTTGTTCTGCACTACAGTTCTAAGGTTTAGTCAGCTGAAACTGCTTCCTTGAGTGTATTCACGTGCTGCTTCCATGGGCATATTTTAAACCAAGCTAAAAATACCTATGCTGAGTGGAAAAACAAACAAGTTTCTATCGTTTTCTTACGAGGCACTGCTCGCAGAACAGTTATGGCCACAAGCAAAGGTTGCAGTTTCAGAGCTGAACTCTTTGAGTGCCTCCACGCAGAGCATTCCAGAGCCCTTCGCAGTTGCTGGTGCTGGGCTCGGAGCTCTGAGCGGCACTGCCAAGGCAGGAGCAATGAGACAAAGCAGCTAATGAGGCATTTCATTAGTGGGCTTTTACAAGGTATTATTCTGGGCAAAATTTAGAAGGCTGAATTGAGGAAATTAAAGGGAACAGGCAAAATAGTTATTACAGGAAATAGCGATGGCTGCCAGCGCTATCTCCTCACGATTAACCAGAAGAGGAGACTGTTTTATAAGGGAAGCAGCAGAAATGATGGCTTAACAATCATTTCCTTCTGCCATTTTAATTTGTCCAGTATAAGATGTGACAGTGGGAGTCCTGTGCATTTCTTGGGGCTGTAGTTTTGTGCTGATGTTGTCTTTTGATGGAAGAAAGGGGGACACGAAACCCGAAGTGGTGACAGGAACTGAGTGCTTTGAGTCGTCCCAGGTTCAGCTTCTCTTTCTGCGGAGGGAAAGCAGATAAAAACACTTGGGCTGTATTCTCAGAGAGTTCCTTCCTTTCCAGTCAGTTGGGATTGGCTGAATCCTGCTCCTCAAGGCCTGATTGTGCCTGAAAGATGGATCAATCCCTAAGTCTCGAAAAAAATCCAGGAGCGCTTCATGCATCAGTGTTTTATCTTGCATTTATAGTCTAAAGACATAAAATATGCTCGTTGTTTCTTTACAACTCTTTGTTTAGTAAGCTATAATGCTGCACACATAAAGAAGGAAGGCCTTGTGGGAAGGAAATGGGGACTATCAGCAGCAGTGCTGCTCATTTTCCCTCCCAGGCTGAGGCTGAGGGTGACCCACGGCACGTCAGGTTGTTCACATTAAACACGCTGACACTTCCCAGGCACTCAGAGAGTCCTCGATGGGAAGTGCAATCGAGTTGTGGAGAATTCAGTAATTAGCTGGGGTGATAATTTGTGTAGGTCTGCAATTAGAGATGCTGGGGGGGGGGTTTCTTTCCAGCAGTGTGGAGAAGCACAGAACAGAATTGCTCTCATTAGCCACAAGATGAGAAATAGCTGAAATCTCAGCTAAGTTTTGGTGATTAAGCAGCAAGACAATTTTAATTAGGAGCATCCTTTGAAGAGGAGGGTGAAATCCCACAAGTGGTCAATCATACATGGGCCTTGTTCTCACAGAGACATCCCCTGTGGAACCCTGAGACCTGTCAATGAAGAGTTCTGAGTAAGAACAGACTGATTGTTGTCACTGGTTTTGTCCTGGGTGAATGCTCAAAGGTGGTCCCTTTGAGACCAGTGCAACGCTCAAGTACCTGAAAACAGCAGAAAAGTTTGTGTGACACATGAAGATCCTTTGCCACTGTTTACACAAACACAATCTCCAAGAGGATGTGTAGTAAGACCAAAAATAAACTGGGGGGGTGGGAGGGAATGTGAGGAGCAAGTTATTAAAGTGAGTGGAAATGGAGAGGAGCAGCACAGGATACTGAGAGAGCAGGTAAGGCTGGAACAAATGGGAGGAAAATGGGAAGAATATAAACAAAACAAGCTACAAACACCTGACATAGTTCAAGAAATGTCTGGTGGTTACTGGTCCTAAGAAGTCTACATTGTTTTATTACACATATGTCGTTCCTGTGTGAGAAACTATCGGGACCCAATTTATCATAAAGAGACACAACACAACAATCTGTTACAGAAACACATGGTGATAACGACTGCTTGGTAAACTTCACCGGTAATTGCTCTTGCTGCTACCAGAACATTTTTATCCCTTCGACTCATCCAGAAGCTGAACATCTCTCTGGGAAAAAAAAAAATGTTATTTTTAGTAAAGGAGTCAAAGCAAAACAAACGATGCAAACATTCCCATGCATAAGGTACAGCTGGAAGATGATGATTTTCTTCCTTATTGTGTTGGCAGACTGCGGTGTGGACAGTGAGTCCTCAGCACGTTGCTAGGCAGGATTGTATCAAACCACGTTGCATCTGGGTGACTGAAGTGCTCAAGATAAAGCAATGTATCATCTGCAGCACTCCCAGCATTTCTCTGCTCGCATCTACGAACCAGGAGTCGCAAACGCTGCTCCCCAGCCCTGCTGTCAGTCTGGGACAAGTGAATCAGAGAGCACTTTACACATCTCAGGGATCTGACATTGAATTTCTGCTTTTTTAAGGAGTTTTATCGGTGTCACTGTTCCTGTCATCCCTGTTTTCTGAGCAGGAAAGGAAGTCTGTAAGCTTGGCATCAGGGATGTTTGCAGATTTTTCAGAGTGCTCAGCCTGGGAGAGCTCCACTTCAGTTCTCTTGGAAATTTTTTAGCCAAGGTGAAACCAGGCCTGTATTTTTCCCTTTGAAAACAGAGTTTTAATGAGTAAATTCTCTCATTGGAAGTCTTAGGCTGTTGCCTTTCCCTCTCATTTCTCAGTTCCAGGGAGCAGAGTCAAGGCTGCCAATGCTTTTGATGGGTGTGCTTTTAATAAAGCCCTGAAGTTCCAAGTTGTGGGGGGGAAAGAAAAAAAAAAAAAAGGAAACATGAATTTTAATGGCTTAAAATCAAATAGGACTTGCAGTCGATGTATCTCTCTGAAATACAGGATATTTTCTGCATTTTGATCATTTTGAAATCCTTCTGCATAGCAGGGCAGGTTTAATACTGATGCATTTGAGATTTTGAATGCTGATGTAACATGAAATATTCACTTTGATCCTAAATCACAAACTTTCTAAGCTCTCCATGACCTCTGCCGAGTGCAAATAGTAGAAAGGTGTTCAGATTTCAAGGACAATGCCAAGGAGAAGATGGTTTATTTACCATTAACCCATCAGTTTGATATTCAGCGAGTCAGCTGCAGGCCCTGCATGCTGAAGCAGTCTGAACATCCTCCTCTCCAGTGCCACTGCACTGAAATGCCTCTGACTGGTGTATTGATCTCAACTGACTTGGGAACAAGCTGCACAGGTGTAGTTTGCTTAAAATGCAGCTCTCACAACACCCACTGTCACTGGCCAGGAGGGAGGACTCCACAACAGCTGGGCGAGTCAGTGCAGCCTCGTGGGGAATCTTGAAGGGGAAAGGATCTGCGTCTTCATTCCATCTCCTCAACTTCCTTCTCCTAAATCTCCACGCACTGATCCAGGGACTGATGCCCTGCTGAATGAGTACCTGGTGGTCAGTGTGAGGAGTGGGAGTGCTGCCACATCATCAGCGCTCTGCTTTGCTGTCTTTGACCCCTGTGGGTTTTGCTTTCCTGAAGCCAAGCCTGACCAGGAAGCCCGTGGAATGTTCTTGTCATCATCTGCCTTCTCCCCCTGGAAGCTGGAGCAATCTCCAGAGAAAGACAGGTGGTGGTTCCATTCTCTGCTTGGGTGAGAGGCCCTGGAGCTCAGGTTTGCTGTTTGTTTTCCTGGAGCTCAGGTTTGCTGTTTTCCTGGAGCTCAGGTTTGCTGTTTGTTTTCCTGGAGCTCAGGTTTGCTGTTTTCCTGGAGCTCAGGTTTGCTGTTTGTTTTCCTGGAGCTCAGGTTTGCTGTTTGTGTTCCTGGAGCTCAGGTTTGCTGTTTTCCTGGAGCTCAGGTTTGCTGTTTTCCTGGAGCAGGGCTCTTCTCTGCCAGGCAGACTGGCTGAAGGAGAACTCATCATCATCCTCTGCTGCTCCTCAGGAGAGGACCAGGTGTTGTGACCTGAGAGCAGATGGAGGTTTCTGATGAGTGGTTCTGGAGCTGAGGTCTGCTCAGCCCTTTCTTTGCCTCGTTAGCATTCAATTTACAGACAGGGGTTTTTATCAGTTTGCTGGAAATCTGAATCAGTTCTCCCTGAACACACCAGTCTCTCTCAATCACCAGGAGGGCTAATTACGTGCTCTGGGCAATTTGCTGGGAAGTTGTTTCTTGGGCACTGTGAGTGTGGTTGAGAAGCAGTTACCAGAAAAACATTCTACCTACAGGATTCATTCTTTGACAACGAGATTCGTGATTTTGCTTTCTTAAAACGAGAAAAAAAAACTATGCAGGCAGTCCAGTAAGCCACCAGAGATGGAACTGTGAAAAAGAAATCAGTAATTACAAGGGACAGCACACATACCATGGACATGAACTTGCTTGCCAGTAACCTTTACCAGTAAGAATGAAATGCCCTGTTAAATTACTGGCAATTGGTCATGAGCTATCAGCTTGCTCAGGAGTATCTGCTAGAACATACCAGGAATTAAGGAACACGGCATTTTCCTCTCTTGCCTAATGAGGACTAATGAGAGAGAGTGTAATCATCTTATTTCTAGCAAACAAGCACGCTACTCTCACTAACAAGAGGAGATGTAGAAAAGATCCCCAGAGAAAAGAGAGCATCTCTCCACTTACACTGTTTAATGTCAACAACACCATCACCTTGCATAGAACGATTCTCAATTTACTCCTGGTTCCAGTTCAGGCAGGAGATTCAGACCCAAAGAGAGCAGGATTTACCTCCTAGTAATCTACTCTTGTAAAAAATGAGAGGATGTACCCACATCCTCCGTTTTTCATTCTGAGTTGGTGCCATATGCTCTTCAATATCCAATAACCAGCCTACCTCTTCAGGCCTTTCTGGACATGACTAAAAGCATCAGCTGGGGGAATCAGCAGGAAGGAATCCAATCCTCCCGGCTGTGATGCTTCTCTGCACCTTTCCTACAAGCCGTGGCTGGGAATAAAACTCATTCCCCGGCCATGAAACTCAACAACACTTCGTTCCGAGTTTGAAAAAGAAGTTTCTTTTTCGAATGAGTCGCAGAGAAGGTTTTTCTTTGTTGGAAAAAAAAGCAATTTGTATTCGCATTTCCTTAGGAGAATTAGGGGTGTTTCTAGAGGAGGAATCCCAGCTGTCCATAAATTCACCCTGGCCCGTTGTGTTCCGGCTCAGAGTGTTTCTGAGCAGGTCTTGCCGAGGTAAATGAAAGCAGAAAACCAGGAGTGGAACATCAGTAGCATTTCAAGGTTGCATCCTGGAGGATGGCAATGCACGTAGGAGGAATAAATTAAGTGCTCGTAGGCCCGTTTGCCCGAGGATGGAGGAGAGATGTTACCCTTTTTTTTTTTTTTGTGCATCTTGTGTTTATTACGTGGTTTTTCAGCCACTTTCTGGTGATAAAGGTGCGTGTTCTGCAGGTCAGAGATGAATTCATGGGCACACCACAGAATCAGAATCTGCTTTGTGTTCCTACCTCAAATGTGCTTGAATTACTTTTTTTTTTTTTTTACTTCATTTGAAGCCAGGCTTCTCGAAGTGAGAGTTTTAAAACGTTGTTTTCCTTGACATTTTGTTTCTGTGAGTGAAATGTATTTTGAATTACTCAGAGTGTCAGGATAAAAAGTAGTCTTAATTCCTGGGATTCTGAGGGTGTCCTTTTGCTGTTGTTGCTGTTACTTGTAAAAAACTTGTAAAAACCAACAGCAACAGTACTCGGGTTCTGTCCTGAAAGAGAACTTTCCATTTTTAAAAGCAAAAGGAAATAATTAAACCTAACTAATTAATTATTTGTCCAGGTTGTATCTCGTCATTACCCTCATTTTACAGTTAGGGGGGAAAAAAGGAAATTAAGGCCAGGGAATCCTTTCCATTTTCTTAAACGTGAAGTGACTTGTGCAGTTTCCATCACCTAACAGGCTTTGGAATCTGCAGTGTTTTCTTTCAGAAAGTAACTTTCAGAGTCTTTCATGTGAATAATTATGTGCCTTAAAGCTGCTGTGTGGTAGTAGAATTAACTGTCATAATTAATTCATGCATGGAAGGGCAGAGTAACTCTGTCAGTTCTGTATTTACAGCAAAGGGAAGGAGAAGTTACTCTGGGTTTGTTGACACAGAGGTAGGAGAGGGCTTCTCTCCCACTGCACTTATTTCAAAATAATAGGTTCTAAGGTTAATTGTTCCAAAATCTAATAATTACTCAGAAATAATTACCAGAGCTAGCCTTTCTGTGGTTTGTGTGCTCGTGCCTCCAATCATCTGCAATGTGTGTAAAAAATAATTCGATTTTCTTTAAAATCCTCTTTCATTTTCTGCAGTGATGAAGAGGCCACCGTCCTCTTGTGGCTGGTGCTGCTCTCAGGCTGCCCTTCACTGGTTGAAAAAGGCTTCGCTTTTTTCCCCCACTTTCTGCTTCCTCCCTGCTCTGGTGGTGACCTCATTGGTGAAGGCTGATGAGCATCACCCCGGGGCTGCAAAAAGTCGTTTTTGTTTCTTTTGGCTTCCTTAAGGACCTTTTTCTGCTCAGACTGACAGTAAAAAAAGGCCAGACCGTGCTTAAAGTTGTATTTCCTCAAATGACAGAAACCCAGCTAGCTGGGATTTTTGATTTTTTATTTTTTAAAAAAAAAAAAACTTGGCTATTAATTTTCCAGGTTGTCCAACTGGGAAGTTTTGACTACTCAGACCAGGAATATGGTTGTCTTTGTGCAATTTAACATCCTTGGGTAGAAGGAGTTGGATATAAAGAGTTTTATAATAAAGAGTTTATATAAATCAGCTAAGGGGAACCCTCTGGTCATGCATATGATGAGCACAGTCTAGGGAAGGTTTTTGGTGGGAGGTAAAATCTTTTTCATTGAATATTTTTTCATTAGCGTTTCAGGTGAAGCAGATCCATCAACCCCCACATCAGATCAACAAAACCCCTCCTTTAAACCTGCAGATTTCCCTTCCAAAATACAATGGGTGTAGCAGTGACGGACAGCCAGCCTAATGATGAGACTTGTGAATTGCTCCTTCCCCAGATCTGCAGCCCGGATTTGGTGGTGTTCCTGGCCTGTTCCAGTCAGAGGCTGAAGGAGAGGTTGCTGAGGCGGGCGGAGCAGCAGGGCAGACCCGATGACAACCTGAAAGCCACCCAGAGGAGGCTGATGAATTTCAAGCAGAATGCTGTCCCCCTGGTGAAATACTTCCAGGAGAAAGGGCTCATCATCACGGTAAGTCCCTCAGAATATACCTGGGAAAAACCTTGGCTGTTGTTTTGGGATGAATTCCGGTTTTAAGGATGAGAGGACTGCAGTTCTTGGAAGTTTTTATTCATTGTGGGTGTTTTGTGACTCCTGTGGAAAGCACACTTAGCTCTTCAGGAAGAAGATGGGAGCAGTGTGAGGGCTAGGCCAGCATCAAATAGAATTACAGCAGCCTCATTCCTAGAGGAGTAAATCTTTGAGGCAAGGTCAGCATTGCCCAGGAGGGAACGAAAATATTTACATTTTTCTTCAGTCTTCACCTGCCCCTTGTCACTGCTGTTCCCATTCTGCTCAGGGGCAAGAGGCAGGACAGCTTGTCTGATGGAATGTTATAATTTTAGGATCACAACTCAGATTTTTATACGTGTTGTTCTTCATCGATAAACAGAGCAAAAGAGAAAATAAAAATTCACTGAACTATATAAATATGATTAATAAATATAATTGTAATCTACTGTTAGACACTGTGTGAGCTGTGTTACTGTAGTAATGCAGGTTTGGACAGGGATTGTGTAAATTGGTGAAATGGCATTTATTGTCTCAGTAACTTTGAACAAATATTAAAACATTATATCTCGTTTACCTAGACAATAACTAACACACTAGTTACCTGCAGGGGGAGGAGACGTTAACTGGATGAAATTATAAAAGGGAGAGCATGTAAGTGAATTTAAGGGGGAAAAAAAAAAAAGGCCTGGCTTTCTTAAGCTAAAAATCCTAAAAGAAGGCCCTGGTCCTTATTCCAACAGCATCGTGTGGCACACATGAAATGCAGATTTCTCTGATTACCTTCCTCATCCCACTTGTCCTTTTAGGGAATTTACCATGCCTATGAAAACATTCAAATGACGTTCAGATTAGTCAGAGGGGTAGAGGGAACCCAGAAAAAGCAGCTGAAGCTGGCAAGGGGTTTGGAGCCCAGATTTAGAAGTGAAACAGTTGCGGGTGAGGGAAGGAGCTGTCTGCCCTCATCAGCATCAAACGAACCTAATGGCTGTCAACTGTCACAGGAGAATCCCCCACGGAGCTGTGTTACATAAATTTTCCTCTTGTTTTGGTTAAAAAAAAAAAGGAGTTTTGCTGTAGAACTCGCACGTCAACACGAGCTTTATCCGAAGGCTGTGACTTGGCAAAACGCTGATGAAAATATCAGTTATAATCTGTCTCCAAAGTTGCTGTGGCGTCACAAAGCTGCCCAGCTGGAGCTGTTGGTTTGGGCTTTTTCTCTGTTTGTTTGGGGGTGCTGATTCCAAAGGATTTGCTCTTGGTCTTGCCCTTAACTTGGGGCCTGTCCCTAGAGAAATGTTATGTGCTTATATAAAGATTAAAAAATCTTCTGTACGGGGGAAATGAGAGGAGGGATGGGATCCTTTTTGCTAATTCCAGGGGAGTTGAAGCCTGGGACAAATAAGCAGATCTCTGCAGTCACAGGAAGCTGGTATTGAAAAAAATGAGGGCTCTCTGTGTCTGTCCTATATTTGACAGCTCTTTTGCAAACTGGGCTGTGAGAAAGGGCCTGGAAGTGTTTCTTGTAAAAACTGCTGAGCTAGAGAAAGTTTATTCGTGTTCTGATCACTGCCAGGTTTTACACTGTGTGTCCCAACACTGCTTATGTGTTGCTGTTTCGTGAGACATTCTGAAGAAGGTATGGAAATGAGTTTTTGTCTAGAAGTGAATCTGTAAACAAACTGCTTGTAAATATGTGCCCACTGGATATGGGGGAGATAGATGAATAATTTGTGCCTGTGGGAAAGCGCGTGCACCATAAACGAGCTTCAAAACGTTTCCATCCTCCCATTTGATGGTTCCTGTCAAGGAGTGAAGTGCCTCAGGAATACCAGCTGCGTGCCAGGGAATGACCCAGCGTGGAATTTTGCCATCTGTGCCACGTGCCAGAGGAACCTGGAGGGTGGGAATTCCTTGCTGAGGTGAACGGCATCAGTGCAACACTCTGTTCTTTCCTAACTTTGGAAGCATGGCAACTTAAATAAATGCCTTTTTTTTTTGGAAAGCTGCCTCCTGCACACAGTGGGTGGCTTGAAGGGAGTGGACGAGTTTGAAAAAGGAGGTAAACTCTGGCTCTGGAATTGGCCAGGGATGGATGAAAGGGCCAAGCTGATTCAGGAGCTGTTCTGAATTCTCTTTCTGAAAGCCACTGTTCTGAATTTTACCCCTTTCTGGTGCTGGGAAAGCTGATACGTGTTTTAAAATTAATTAATTAATTTTTTTACACTTCTGAAACTAAAGCTGAGATAAGTAATTAGGCCAAGTTATCATGCACTGTAAGAGATGTTTCAAATAACACGTCCTAAATATTCTTCAAGTTATTTTAAATGGTTCATCTTTAGGTAATTAAGCTGTGTCCTTTGGGTGAAGATTGGCTTCTAATTTCGTTCTTGTGGTTAAAGTGATGCTTAAAGGAGATGAATTTCTCTTATTTAGATGGGATATATTAAGAAACCAGCTTGGAAAAAATACCTCATCTCTGGGAGGGCCTTTTTTTATTAAATATTTGGCACCCATAAGCAACTTTTCCTGTCCTAAACAGCCACTGATTCTGTGAACATCCAGCTGCATTTCAGCCTTGCTTTGCACTAAAGGACAAAATAACACTTTCTTACCCTCAGTTCCATCACTGATTTCCAGCTCTGATGGCCACTGGTGGATCTTCCCCGTGCAGAGTTTAAAGTCAGGGACTTGCTGGTTTTATGGCCAAACCATTTTGCTGCCATTTGGCGGAGAAGATTTGCCTGTCAGCTCCTGCAGGTTGCTACATGGGTGGAATCAGGAGGGTCTTTCAGCTCTCGCAGTATTATAAAAATATTACTCATCTGGTGGGTTGTGCTCCATAATTCCAGTATTTAACATCCTTATTTCCTGAATCTTATCACTTAGCATCGAAGTTGCTATTGTTAGCTATTGGTAACTATTCCTGTTTCCTTATGCAAGTGGCAAGTGGATGTTTTTCCTGCTGGAAATCATTGTCAGCTTCGATTCGAAGGGGCACAACGAGGCTGAGTGACCTGGCCTCTAGTGCTGCCATCCAGTACCAGCCTGCAATTATTTGGGCTCCTGTTCCTTCTTTCCTGTAGATGGACTGCATGAAAGGCAGGGGAGACAGAAGAGGTTGTACTCCCTTATTTTTTTAAAGCATCACGAAGATAAATTTATTCACGTTTGTGAATGCTCAGGTATTGTAACGGTGGAAGCCGCTGAAGTGTCAGAACTGTCAGCAGAAAGTCTGATGCCATGAATATTCTGGACTTGGGGCATTTTCCCCCAGAGCTCTGCGGCCTCATTTAGGGTTGGAGGCAGCTGTGCAGTTCAGCAGTTTGCTTAAGCAGTAAAACAGGAAAAGAAGCCTCACAAGACACAACAGACACTGTGATTTGCTGTGAGGAAAGAACTGTTGTCTCCATTCTCAGCCGTTAATCCCTTTTTATGCCAACACAGTCAGTCACACCAGTGGTGGGAAAAGAAATAAAGGACTTAACGTATAAAATGGGGCATCTTTTCCCTGTGACTCAGTTATTTTTATCCAGGGTGGTTCATGCATGTGATACCCCACGATCCATTTTGTTAAAAATGTACTTGCTAAAATAACGTTGGGTTCAGGCAAACCTTAACTTTTTATTTTTTTTTTCCCTTATGTGCTCAGCTGAATTTCTCCTTCCAGCTTTAACCAGAATGTCAAACTGAAGCTTTCCCGTCCGTGTTTTCAACACCAGCACTTCCAAATTCTCTGCTCTGTCTAGCAAGCCCTGTCTTGTCTCTTCTTGTATTCTGCAATCCACTGTGTTGTGGTAATAATGCAGTTTTTCGGATGTCAGGGTCATCTCCCTCTCCTGCCACACTGCAAGGTGCCAATTAGGCAATGCAAAAATACACTTTTGCCTGGTTTCCCACTGTGTCCTGCCTTGTGGGGCTTTTTGTGGTTGCTCTGCTGAAGAGAACAGGCTTCTCTGCAAATGCAGAGAGAACTTGGAATGTGGGCAATAATACTGTTTTTAGCCAAGTTGAAACCACGGCAGTGTTTCTTGCAGAGAGGACTTTAAAACCTTCAGCTCACACGCTCACCTTAGTGAGAACTGTGGAAATAATTTCTGTGATAGCTCCTTGTTAAGCCTGCCCAACGATTTGTTATAACCCCAACATTTATCGTACTTTTTAAAATACACTCGTTGTATTGTTTAATTCTTCCCTAAAATATGTTTCATTTAACACCCTCTGGGTAGAAATATTGTCAAAAGCTTTTAAAAAGTTAAATAAATTATGTCAATCAGGTCCACTTCATCCACTTCTTTTAATGACAGTTAAAAAACGCTTTCAGCCTCCGTAATCCCGTGGGATTTTGTCCTACATTTGTTTCCAAAAAACCCCCTATTTATCCTGGATCCCAACTGATTTGAATGCACTGCGTAGCTGGGAATTAACATTTATTTTTGCCTTCCAAGGGAAAGAGAAAAAGCTGGGAATTTTCAAACGTTCCAGTCCTTCCAGTGTGAAATTCCGTTCTGAGCAGCCACAAGGGAATTATCCGTGCTGCCGAGCTCTTTGCCAACCAGAAATGTCACATTGTTTCCTGAACTCGGCGTGGATTTTGCATCTGAACCGCCCACAGCAGCTCCTGCTGGAGCCTGTGGTGTTACCCTGTGCTTGTTCTTGCAGCTGAGTCATCAGTTCTCGTGCTTTAAGAACCTGAAATGAGCTGGAATGAGCCGGGCACTTTTCCCGTTGTCCCTCGGAAGATTGGGATGGCACGTGGGAAACTGTGCCCTCTGGAATGGTGGTTACCAAGGCATCTCATGGTAATTAGACAACAGTATTTTAATGTTTTGAAAAACCAACAGGAGAAGTGCCCTCGACCTTCAAAGGGAAATATTTGGCTGCATTTGGCAGCAGCACCAGCGTTTTTCTTTGAAGTGAAGTGCAAACTGGCAGTGGAAGAAAATGGGATTTATAGGAAGAAATGTCTTTTCTTTCTGAGTTCTTCTGAATATATTTTTTTGTTTAGTTTTCCTTATTTGAGGGACTTGCTGTTGCTTTCCTGGACCCTTTTTTGGAAAACAAATATTGCTGTGTATTTATTCAGGGTGCCTGTCTGGGCTGTGGGAGCTGAGGATAGAAAACTGTGTAGTTTTGAACAAAAGAAACAGAGGCACAGGAGCTCCAGGAGCTCTACAGGCACTGTCATCAGCTGAGTCTTCCCATTCTTCTTGCAGAATGGATGTAATACCTGTCAAGGTGCGAGTTTTCAGCCCTTTGTAAAGTGAATATGCCCCCAAAGTTTATTTGGTGTTGGTATTTAGAGCTTGGCTATGTTTAAAGGACCTTCAGCTTTTAAAAGTTTAATAAATTACAAGCCTGGTGGGGGATAATGCCTGTTGGAAGCTGAGAGACCCTTTGAGGAAATGGAGAATGCGATGCAGAAAAATTTGGAAATGAAAGGCATTTGGAGATATGTTTGCTCTCCTTACTGGGAACAGAAAAACAGGGGAAAAAAAATTAATTAATGAGAAATTAATGATGGACCTGGGAGAGCTCTGCAGTTACCGATGAATCCTCTCCAGAACTCCCATGGTTAAAAACCCCCGAGGTGTTAAGTGGTTTATTTGAGCCGAGCCAGAGTATCCCTGAGGATTGTAATGACAGTGTTGATAACTCCAGCTGATTTCTGTCTGATAAGCAATTTGTGACCTCTGCTGCTTGCATAGCATTTGAAAAATCACTGGTGAGCTCCAGTGTCATTTCAGTCGCAGTTTTTCTTCTCTGGGTGGTGAAATATAAAGTAATCTGAGATTTCAGAGTGTTTGGTGTAAAAGAATGAAAATATTGTTAGAACTAGAAAATGGATTAGAGAGAAATATCCCTCTCCTCTGTCCTCACTCCCCATTGTGGTGTTTTGCTTTGGGGGTTTTTTTAGGAGTATTGCAGCACTTCACCTTTGAGTATTATTTATATTTATATTTATATTTAGTGTTATTAGATTCTATTTAGTGTTTACCAAGGGTAAAATAAAACTAGTCCTTACTTGTTTTCAGTCCTTCAGGAGCAAATCCCTGCCTTAGTCAGTCTGAATAACAATTGTGTGTTCTTCTGGTGACATCTGTAGCCACTGGCACCTGGAAATCATTCCAGTCCTTTGGATCTCTTCATCTTACTGGGATTGACAACTTTTTAACGAGAAAATAGCAGCCCTTAAAGGACAAAGTGATGCAATTTGACTTCTAAACTAGGTATTTCTTTTTAAAAGCATAGGATAACTTCCATACCAGAAGCCATGCTCTCTTTTTTTTTTTTTTTTTTTTTGTGAATAACCCTGGATTTTTTGTTTAAAAAGAAATCAGTGCTCTGTTGCAGAAGACTTTGAAGCAAGTAGGGGTTTGTTTTCAGTGAGGAAAGCAAGCAGCCTGTTGATTTAGGTCCTGCTTAAAATACAAGTGTTACTGCTCTTTGTGAGCAGCGTTGCTTGAGAACCTTTTACCTCTTGTTGAGGCCTCCAATAATTATCAAAGGTGAAAATGTTCAGCAGTTCAAGGAAGGGCAGAACTAACAAGGTTGCTTAGTTCCTTTTGTCGTGGCTCTTCCTGGCCAGAAAAAGAACCTGTCAGACAGAGCTGAGGAAAAAACTTGGGAGAATCAGTATCAGAATTCAGGCAAAACATAGAATAAACGAGGGGATAAACGGTTAAAATGGTCAGAAATTAATTATTTGCCTTTTTAAAGGAGCTTTTCCTTTCTGATTTTATGAATTCATCACTGAGCCATTACACTCCTGCCAGTGTGAGGGTGAGGAAAGCTCTCCTTTCTCTCAGCAGGGGAACGCCAAGAATACTTCACTCTTTCCTAAGAGTTTGGCTCAACTGCTCCAAGAAATTGTCCACACGTGAACGTCCCAGCAATTGTGCAAACAGAAGGGTTGCTGTCAGGGAGGCTGGGGCTGAGAATTCCCACTCTGCTGGTCAGCCAAGGAGTGAACAGAATCAGAAGTGTCTGATTGCCAGCTTTGCCTGTTGGTTCTGTTTTTCAGTTCGATGCCGACAGAGACGAAGAGGAAGTGTTCTCTGACATCAGCTCGGCAGTTGACAGCAAACTGTTTGCAAACAAAGAGGCTGCAGCAGGTGAGTGAAGGCAAGGTTTAGGGAACCACATTTGTTAGGCTGCATTTGGCGTTGGGGGGATGCTGTTCTCCCATTCCAGGAAAAAAATCTTTTTACACTTGGGAACTTCAGACAACCCATCAAACAACTTCCCTGCAAGTGAGCCTTTAAACAGTGTGGCAGGTCCAGTAAACTCTGTCATTAGGACAAAAACTTCATGAGTGGCTCAGTGCAGTTGTTTCAGTTCCAGATACTAATTCTGAAGGTGTTTGGGGCTTTCATTTATTGGTGCATTTATTATTTGTGCTTACCGAGGCTTGAGTGTCTTCAAAGAAAAAGCCTTTGAGGGGCAAAGGACTGCGAAAAGAATGGAAGCTAAAAAATCAAAGCACTGGAAATCTGTAACATCTGTCAGAAATGTTTTGCTTGAAGGGAACAGACACACGTTCTTCGGTGACTTCACAACTTCTTTTTTTCACAGATGACATCCCTGGCTGTTTTTTCCAAATAAACCGTGAGGGTTACATAGGTAGATGATGCTATAAATGTCTTCTGAAACAGCGCACAAAAAAGAAATTTCTCGGGGAAATGCTGCCCTGTAAAATTTACCAGCTTTATTGAAACAAATGTTTGATAGATATATTGTAGAGAAAATCATGTATCTGATGTGTAAGGGAAAACTCATCTCCCATAAATTGGCAGGCAGAATGGATTCATTTATTTGTAACTGTGAACAGCCATTTGGGCCTTGCCAAAGGAAGGGGGAACTGATGAAGCACAACGAAGCAGCAACACATCCATCACCTCTTTTTGACAAAGGGGAGATTGCTTTTCCCTCCTGGAAGGCATTTACAAAGAGCAGTGCCTCAGCCAGGAAGGTGAGGAGCTGAGAGGGGGTTCTGAGCTGGCTGGCTACGAAAACCACCCAAAGGGCTGCTTGGAATGGTGTTGTAAATGAGACACAGATGAAGGATCAGCTGGAGGGGCAGGAAGAGGGCAGGGACTGCAGGGGAGGGTGGGGAGTACAACTCTGTGGTGGTAATTGCCTGTGGATTCCCTAATTAAATAATCTCGGTGTTCAAAGAGGGTCATAAAGGTGCTTGCTCTGACAAACAGCTCAACAATTTGCACAAGTTGGTTGGGGTTCTGGAGGAGTTCCAGTCAGTTCCTTGAGAGTCTCATCTACTTTATAAGTCCCTCACCAAAATAATTGGAGAGCTGGGAGCTCCAGCAGATGCCACGCCACAGTCACCTAATTGGTGCCTAACCTCCTAACAGAAGGAGATTTGGAGTAGGATTTCAATCAGGGCAGGTATTTTCATTTCTGGAGGTTGCAATTCCAGCACTGCCTCGATCTCACTTTTTTATCTGTTAACCTTCTTAGTGGTACTGCAATATACTGGATATATACAGTATTTCTGACATTTCTGTGCCCCCACATCAATCTAATTCTCATGTTATACCTGCAAAATCCAGTTGTAACCAACTTGGTAACAGTGCATGCCGAAAGAAAACAACTGACTGACATTTTTATGGATTAAAATACATTTTGCTCACTGTTGCCTTCCACAACACGCTAAGGCTGTTGCCAAGAGCAACAACCTGTCACGAAACTCAACGGACGAAGGTTGCAACGAAGTTTGTGTTAGAAGCGTCTCACTGAGAGGAAAACTCAAGTGTAACCATTCTAATGCTGATCAGTCCTTCAGTAAGTTATTTCTGTAATATTCCACTTGAAACTTATCTCCCAGACATTTGTCTTGCCCGAGTGCATCCATGCAACTTATTCCTCTGTGGCAGTAAAACTTTTATACGCTTTCTTAATTTTTTTTTTTTTTTTTAACTTGAGTTTCCCCGTCTTGCAGTTGATGAAGTCGCTCGGATCACTTGCAGTGGGTTCCGTAGCAGCACAGGAAGGCTCTGAGTTAACCAAGAGCTGAGATGATTTGGAAAGGCAAAGCCATATCACAAAGCCAGCAGAATGTGCTCCCTCCCAGAGCAGGCTGAGCTGGAGCAAAGGGAGGTCACAAGTACCCTCACCTGTGCCCTGATGGCTTCATCTGCTCCTGGGAGCTGCCACTTGCTTTGATTCATTTCTGGCAGCTTTGTCTTGGGGCAGTTTGAAGAGGGAACAGAGCTCTGCACGCTGCTCAGCGCTGGCTGGTTATGGGTAGTTTGCATTAACCGAGAAAGAAAACGCAGCTTTTCAATTTTCCTTGAGTACAGACCCCAAAAGAAGGTGTGTTTTCCCAAGGACACTGGCGGCCTGGGGCAGGAAAAACGGCCTGAGGATGCTTGACCACATTAAAATTGGATAACCATTATGGCTTTTATCACTTGAGATACATTATGCATGAGGATTCACTCGCAGCCTGACCTTTACATTTAGGTTTGCAGCTCCATATTTCATATTAATGTTTCCAGCTAAGGACACAGACTGCTCTGGGTAGTTAAGTGACAGTTAATCAAGTGGCTTTAATAAAGTGCACACAAGTGCCTTTAGAAGTGATTGATGTGCCGGTGCCAACTGAGGCTCAGTTAAATTATATTATCAACAATGACACGGTGTTGAGAGCGGAGATGTCAGCTGCGTGAAAGAAATCCGAGAATGAGGATTCTCTTGGCAGCTGGAAACTGGTTGCACAGGTATGAGGTGTTTTCAAAAGGCCACAATGTGTAAATGCTGCATGTGTACATGTGGCACTGTGTGGTAGCAGGAGTGTAATTGCTTTCTGTAATTTCATTTTTTTACAGCAATCTGATAAAGTAGAGAGGAGCACTGGAGAGTTTGGAGAGAACCAAACCAAAGGCAGCAGCAGATGGTAGATGCAGGTCTTTCCCTGCTGTCTCTCACGTAGTCCAAAGAGTTAAATTGAAGATGAATTTGGCAGCAGTTGTGATGCAGATTGCAAACTAAGGTGCCCTGGCATCATCCTCTCCACCGAGTTACACTTTGGTCATCGTGACACCCAGTTCCTCTCCTCTGTTCTCTCCCTCAGGGATATTTAATTCACCACCTACATAGATTATTACTGTCTAAACCCAGATAACACTGAAATGTATCTGGCACCAACTGAGCTGCAAAATCTGTTAGTGATGGTGCTTGTTAGAGTGAGAGACCCTCAGAAACAACTCCAATGGTGAGAAAACACCAGGTCAGCAAGGGATTTAAAACTGTCTGTCCTCAGTGCCAGCAGGGGCATCACACCAGGAAGGGACACCTGGAGCCCACGAGGCAGGGAGTGGTTTTCCTGACCTCATGGGTGATCTTGTTTGGCTGGGGACAGGTGGACACGAAACAAAACACACCTTCCACCTCCCCTGGTGTTACCTGTTGCTGCCTACATGAAATCAGTGATTGGACTCATCTGTGGCTCCTGGCTGGTTGCAGTTTTTAGGTTTCTGTGGATCTTTACAGCATTTTGTGTTGTTTAAATAACACTCCCATAGCCACGTGCCTGTTGATGTTTTAGTGTTTGTTGAACGTGGGCAGTGTTTGGTTTGGGGCTGCACCTTGGGGAGGACCCAGGAGACTGTTCCTTCCTTACTGCCCAGGATTCTGGGCAATGAGAACCCCCCTAGACGATCTCGAAAGCCCAAGCCCAGTTTCTGCTGTCCTGCACCATCAGCAGCTCAGCTGAAGCTGAACTGTGAAGCTCAGCCAGGTCAGGGCTTCTACCTGCATCACTCAGTGATGCCATCCCCTTATCTGCTAATCAGCAATTAGGCAGTATTTCCTTTCCCTCTCTCCCAAACATGCTTTATATTCTCCCCTGAGCGTGGCAATGTTACAATTGCAAGTCGTGGCACGCAGAGCACCCTGCCCAATAAATATGCAACGCAGCTAAAGCGATTCACCAGTTAGCATAACCCTCCCTTCTCAAGGTCTGTAGCAGCTCTTACTGGTGCTTTGAAGATTTTGTTAATAAAGCACCATCCACCTGATGCTCTGGCACATCTGAGTGCTCCCTGGGGTCAGTTTTTGCACAAATACAGATAATTGGAAATATTACAGTGTTCCGTCACGTGAGGTGAACGTTTCCAGGCCATTTCTGAAGTCTGATTTTCTTTCCTATTTTAGGGCCAAATGAACTCGACTGCAGCCTGATTATGGATTCTGGAGATGCTGTTTATACTGAATTTGACTTCGAGGACCAGGTAATTTTCTGTATATTGTGGCCTCTCTCTAGACAGTTCTCTAGTTCACGTGAGAGCTGTGCTGTACAATCTGTCTGAACAAGGTGGGGGAACTCTGAGGGTGCATAAGACAAAGGACTTCAGTGCAATCTAAGTAAATTCATGATACACAGAGGTTGCTTTCTGGTTAGGAGAAAAGGGTGAAGTGGAGTCCCTAGAATGCACTGGCAGTCTGCTGGATGTTTAAGAAGAGGGAGTAAAACACTTCTAAAAAAGAACAGCAGGAAAATGTAAAGTGTGAAAGGTGACTACAACCAAATCAAACGTTCTTCCCTTTGGAAAAAAGGCTTTTAGGGATTAAAAACAGCAAAAGCCTTCTAAAGCCAGTGACCAAGTCAGGGCCCACAAAAGTGAATTTTCATTCGGTAGTGTGGGATTGTTCTTGGTTTTCTTTCACAGTCTTCAGTGCAAGACTTTTATCTTCACCTGCAACATGTTGCATGTTCTAGCCCTATTCATTTCTTTTAATTTACAGATCCACTTTACTGTTCTCTTTGGCTTAGTTATTTCAGTCTTGAAAACTCATTTTAAATCCCATTCTTTCATAAACCCTTCTTAAAACATTCTCTGCCCAGGAAACTCTGAAATTTCTCATCATCTTGTGCTGCTTTTCTTTATTGAAGGCATTAGGCCTATAAAGCACAATGTGTATTTAAATTGTGTTTTATACCCAGTTTATATGAGCTGCCTGGTGCAAATATAATGAAAATATATACAGGAGAAAGCCACCGCAGCCAAAAGGCCTTGCCATCTGAATTTTGGAATTATGCAAGCAAGGGTGGCGTCCAGAAGCAAAGAAGAGAGTGGAGATATTACCAGTAACTAAATTCAGGAGTGAGGAACCGCTCCCATGGAAAGCTTGAGCTCGTTTTGACCGTGGCGGTGATTTAATAGTCCGCTGATTTACCACACGCTGTTTACCAATTGTGGGGAAGCATCGACAGCCTTTACTGGGAGAGTCTCGAGCGGAATCTGGATACAAATGTGTCATGCAGGGATGTTATACTGCACAGGAAATCTGTCATCAGAACGTGGGGGAGAGGGAGGCTGGTTCCTAAGCAACCTCCCCCAGCTGAGCTGCTAAAAACGGGCTGGGGTTGGGAGAACGTGGTGGTGGTCACTGAACTGGTCATCAGCTCGTGTACAGCACTTGGCACCTGCTGCTGACACACTGCAAAGCAGCACTGGTGCAGACTGAGGCCTGCCTTTTCCCAAAGTTGGGAAAAAATGCAGGGGAGGTGGAATTTCAAACAGCTTGAGCTTTTTGTGTTGTGCGTTTTATTAATGAACGTTCCGTTCAGTTCATGGAACTAAATCAGGAGCGAGCTGTTGGTTTACTGCTGGCTGTGCGTGAATGCTTCAGGAACACCCATAATCACTGAGTCCCTGCAGCACTGAAAGAAATACCCACTGGAAAAAGGAAAAAAAAAAAAGAGAAACAATTGTTTCTCCAAATCATTAATTGTTTTTCTGGATTTTTTTTTTTTCCTCAGATCTATCAGATTACAAAAGGAATTTTAAAACTTCAGGAATATATTTTGGGCAACTCATTTTTGAGGGCAGCAGCTTTGCAGCATATTCTCAGTTTGCAGAGCTTGCTGTCATGACTGGTGTCTGATTTAATAAGAATTGGCTTTGCTGCTGGAATGCTCTCAAGTGTGATGAAGGTTTTTTACTGCTCGCTGTGTTCCTTTATACTTTCCCTTTCAATCTCTCGACTTTGCCAGAGAGGCTGTCAATATAATGCCACTTGTTTCCAGGGATCAGGCAAGTTTTATTTTTTAACAATTGGATTTTTAATTAGAAACCTACCATTTGGCTTATTTCAAGTGCACTCAGGCCAAAAGGGAGCATTGAAAAATTGGCATCAGCGAATCCTATCAAAGAGCTGCAGAAGGAAAGAGCATCCAATTATTTTCTCGTGAAAAGAAGCCTTTCAGGACAACCTTAGCTGGTCTGAGGAGTGTTTAGATTAATTAGAGAAGAAGTTAAAACACACAGTCAGGTGACTGTAGAGTGAAGAAACTCCTGAACAAGTGCTTGCAGAATTGATAACTTTGAAATTTAGGAAATGTGCAAATCAGGTAAACTTGAAGTAAAAAAACCTCCTAAGTACGTTTGGCCTCCTCTGGGTATTTGGGACAGGGGTTTGGGTTGGAAGGGACCATGAAGATCATTTTGTTCCAACCCTCTTGCCACATTTTTGTGTCTTCAAGGAAGTTGCCAGTTCATAACAGAGGCATTTCCATGGCCTTGCAGTGTCAGAGTGCATTTACTGATGAAATCAGGTCAATGCAACAGCACGTGCAAAGAAGAGATTGTTGGGGTTTTTTTGCCTCCCAAATGTGTCAAAGACCCAGGAAAAGTAGGTGTAAAAAAGGCTGAAAGCTAATAAAAGGTTTTCTGTTCAGCAGTGACAAGCAATCTATTGAATTTAAAAGTGCAGAAAGCTTTGTAATTAGAAGATGTGACAGCTCACCACAGAAACTCAGGAGCAGAACCAGAATGGAGTGAAGGAAAAAAAGCCCTGAAAGAGCCTTCCCCTCGTTGTAAGAAGGCAAAAGAAGCTCTTGATTACAAGTTTTTGCCATGTAGTGACAGTTCCTTTTCCAGCTGGCTGGGATGTGCCATCCACAGCACGGAGGGATCTGGAGGGGAGCAGGAGGAACTGGGGCAAAGCAGATTCCAGTGCCACCAAGACTATTGACAGGATCTCTGGCCTGGCTGATCAGCGGGGCTCGAAACTTAAATATTCAGGAGACGTAACAAAAAGGTCCTGAGAGCCTTTGCAGTGCAGAGGCAGAACATAAAAGCAGCAAATTGTAAGCCTCATTTAACTAAAGCCCTGTGGATGAAACCAGAGCCCACTCCCCTCCATTTACCGTGTTTGCTATCAGCTGTCACTTTGGTTTGATTGCATTTCCTCTGCTTGGAAGGTTTGATCCAAGTGATTTGTTTAACCCAGGGGTTGGTGTCCCAACACAACACCTCCATCAGCAGGAGCTCCGTCCCCTCACAAATATGCCTTTCAAAATCAGAGAAACAGCAAAATGACCAAGAGCATCCCGAAGCCATTTGGGGTTTTTAGTGCTGGGCATTTCTCTGTCACTGGTAGACAATTTGAATTACAGATTCTGGTTACGGTGAGGGTCTGATTAAAACAGGAGCATGGGACAGAAAAGAAAATGAGGGGGAAACTCAGCAGATGGTTGTGAAACTCTGTTCCCTCAACATTTGTTTTCGTTAAAGCCCACTGAAAGGTGGAGTTCAGTCTAGTCTGAGGATATCTGCAAAAAAAGGGATAATGAATAAGCATCTGAAGACATGAAAGAGCTGGAGAGGCCATACTACAGAGAAAAGATGTTTAATAGAAATGTACTGAAGTCAGTGAACAATCTGTTCAGTTCAAGTTGCCATGGAAACTATCCTATTAAATGCTTTTAAAAAAAAAAAAAAAATTCAGTTCTAGAAACAAAGTACTACGGTTTGCCTGTTACAAAACGCTGCCTGAACAAGCTCCAAAATGAAAGGTGTGTTTTAAATCCTCCCCTCTCTGCCTCAGGGCTGTGTGGACTGGTCCACATTAACCCAGCGTTCCTAAAAGTGGCATCCAAACCCTTTCCTTGGGAACATTTGCAGTAATAATTCCTATATTTTAGAGCACTGCAGAAGAAATCACTTTTTTTTTTCTCTTCTTAATGGCTGCTAAAGTACCTGCTGTATATTTTCACATCCACACATAAACCTGCAGCGATTGCAAAGATGCTGTTTTACCGTGTGGGATACAAAACTGCTCTGAAAATCACTTTTTTGGTGCTGTGTTGAAGCAAGGAGAGGGGCCTCTCTGGGTGCATTGGAAGTTCAAAAAAAAAAAATTCCCTGGGTATTTTCAGAAAGCCATATGTTTCCTACGTGGTTTTATTTTTTTTTTTTTACTCCTCACGTATCCCGTGATTGTGCAGTCAGTGTTAGTCATTTTGGGCTAAAATACCCAAAAAAAAAAGAGTGAAAAGCGGCCTAGTTTTAGAACTGCCTCACAGCAAGCGCATCTCAGAGCAGTGGACTGTTCCTTCAGATAATTAAAATCTTTCTAAATTGAGAATTTCTTTATAAATACCGTAGGAGTTTCTTATTGAAAGTTATAAACCTACCTAATAATACATAAATAAGTGTTCTATTAAACCTTGAGTATCCATAGTCCAGTGTTCAGCAGAGAAGGTCTTTGAGCAGCAAAATTTGAGTAGAATGGTCAGTTTTTATCTGAACAGCAGCAGCTCACAGGATGGAGAGGTTCATTGTCAGCTGGGACACTGTCAGTTGGATCTCAGTGTAGATCAAGAGGTTAGAGAGAGCTATTGAGATCTACAGAGAAGCAGATACAAGAAGAAATGCAAACCGTGCAGAATATCCATTTCAATTTGTCTATTGCTTAATTAACAGGAGGAGGAGGATCAATCAAGTTTCTCTGGTTATGAGAGCACAGGAGGTGAGTCTCTTTTTTCACTGTTAATTGCCATTTAATTTTGGTTTCCCCTGGTATTGAAATGGTTACTTGGAAGGTGAAGTAAATTAAGAACAGAGTTATGTGTGCTAGGTTGAGTTTTCAGGTAAAATGTCTTTATCGTATCTGCAGTGAGAACTGTGGAACTGGGGGATTAATGGGCTTGTGGATAATAGCAGAGCATTACAGCAGAAGGTAAATGTAAATCAAATCACATCCCCTTGCCTGAGAGTTACACACAGTTCGGTGGGGTAAGTAGCTGACATAAAAACCAGTAGGTCTTGCCAACTAAAGAGTTTTCGTTTTCATTTTAGACTTTTCAGAAGAGCTGAGGAAATCAAACATCATTTTTGTTGTTGGTAAGTAGGATTCCTGATTTAACTGCCACAATCCCCGTGTCACTGAGCTTTGATTAGGAGTACCAAGCGGTTTTCAGATTACAAAATTCAGTTTACAAATGCAGAGCGGGAACAACGCATTTCCAAGGTCATAAAGATAGCTGCCAGAACGTGGGGGGTTGTACAGAAAGAGTAAGTCAATGTGTGAATTCTTCTTCCTAATTAAAAAAAAAAACCCCACGCTATCGAGTTAATAATAAACGGCTGTCAGTTAGGAGCTGAAAGTCTGGTGGCTGTGAATTGTGCAGGAATTCAAGAAACCTCTGAAGAAACCTCGCAGGAGCATCACAAAATGGGGGGTGGGGGGAGAGGTAGAAAGACAAGCCCCCCCCAAATTCTTAAGCGACAAACTGAGATACTGTTTGGAAGATAAAGGGGAAAAAAACCAGGCACTTTCCTCCCCCACTGATTACCCTTGAAAATTGCCCAAAAGGGAAAGAGAAAGAAATAATCTAATTAGCAAAGATTTACGTTGGGGCTAATGTAGGAGTTAATTGGAATAACAGCGACGTTGGATTAATTAAGGAACAAAACCAGAGTAAAGCGGAGATATTGAACCAGCAAGTCAAAAAATACAGGAGATGAGAGCAGGATAATAAAAGAGACAAAGCCAAGGTAAATTTGGCCTGTAAAATAAGATTCCAGAGCACAAAAAAAACCCCACACAGGTATAAAAATAAACGCTGCAATACTCAAAATTTTATGTATCTTGTTCACACACCAGAAGTAAATAAATACTGAGACCCAAACTCTTTCTTTGTCCAGTGTGTGTCAGACCTTGAATGACCTTGTCTGATTCAATTTATCATTAATTCAGCCCTGTCTGAGTAGAAGGTTTAACCTGATAAGGTCCCTGGCAACCTAAACTGTGCTACAGTAACTGCAGTTCAGAAGGCACGGGATGAGCAGTGCTGATAATTAATCCCCATCAGCCCAAGCACTGAGTGTAGAACCTGAGGAAGGCTGATTTCCAAACTTCCCATGAAATGAACTTCACCTTTTCTTTAGGAAGGACGAAAACTCAGTGATGTCCCAGGACCTCACATCACTCCAGGTCGTTTTGTGATTAAAATTATCTTTCAGAAAACAAACAAACAAACAAACAAACACCAAAACCAGCGTTGAGGGTTTTTTTCGTTGTTGAAGAGATATTGAGGAGCCTTCAAATGCCAAATTCTGAACTTAAGGCTTATTTTTTGCTTGTATAAATAATACAAGTAGCACCGAAGCTAAAATTGAACAAGCCCTCCAAAATCCTTCCTTGAATGTAAGGACAGATTGACTGGGGTTATTTTGGTTGCAGGTCTGACTTCTGAGGCTCCGTTGTTGCAGGTTTTCCCCTGCAGGCACTTTTCCATGACAGAGGGATGATACTCATGGTGATAACAAGGTCTAGAAATTGAAACATTTGGAAAGTGAATGGTGGGGCTCTCTTGTAAATCCCACTGCTGGCACCTTATGTAAATGCTCGTGGTATTTTGGTGTGTGATAAACTTGTGAGGTTTAAAATAGAGCCATCTCAGTCTGCCTGGGTGGCACTTTTTG
This sequence comes from Empidonax traillii, assembly GCF_003031625.1. Classification (NCBI taxonomy): domain Eukaryota; kingdom Metazoa; phylum Chordata; class Aves; order Passeriformes; family Tyrannidae; genus Empidonax; species Empidonax traillii. The sequence goes on from NW_020956851.1 coordinate 44,454, forward strand.
CCTGATTACCATTTGTGAGAGCAAAAGCTGGCTCTGGAACTGCTCATATTGCTTGTTGCTGTGCCTGCTCACTCCCAGCAGCGGCCCCAGCTCCCTCTGGCTCCGTTAATTCTTTGGGTTGGAGGTCAGGGTGGTAAATTGGAGTGGCCTGCCCAGGCTTCTGGTCCTTCTCAGCCTGGGGAGGCTGGGGCAGCAGGGAGGGCTGAGATCCTTTGCTGATCTGAGGCTAGCTCAGTGAAATATTCACAAGCGCTGCCTGGACAATTGTCACGTCCCCAGCCCCCTCGTCTCACCTTGAAGCCTTTCTGAAGCCACAATTTACACAGGGAAGGGGAAGCACCTAAGTCAGCAGTGCTGCCACAAAGTGATTTACCAGGGCAGGTGAATCAACAGAGTGGAAGGGAAAGCTGCTCTGAGGGATCGCACAGACCTTTCAGTCCAGCCTTGTCCACGGAAAAGCAACGTGCAGAACTGCATTTCATTTCTGGGCCACTACCCTGGCGCCACATTTTTGCTTCGCTATTTGTATCAGAAAACGCAAAGGGAGAAACAAAGTTTCCCATAATAATCTCACCGATTGATACGCTCTTAACTTCTTAATCTGCAGTTTTTGCTTCTTATTGAGTTAACAACTGAGCTTTAAAGCAAGATGTGCGTATATAGAAACCAGAAAACAACGTGATTAATCTGAATAGCTCCCCTGAACCCACAGAGATTTTTTTTCCCAAACTCCACGTAGGCAGAGTCCAAGATGCCAGCACAGAGAACAAATGACAGCGTTCCCAAAGAGTCTCATGCCTTCACAGCAAAAGAAGGGGACAGATTTTCCTCCTGACAGCTGAGCCACTGGGAAAACTCGACTGTTTCCCAGTTTGAAAAACAGCATAACAAGTTGCAGCAGAGCCTTCTTAACCGAAAACAATCGTTTTGTCTGGCTTTTGCTTCTGCTTCACAGGCAGAAACAAATAAACTTTGTTCCAATAAACTTTCTCCCAGTAAATTTTTACTATTTTTTTTCTGCAGAAAAATGCGCTTAGATTTAATCAAAACACCCTCTAAGAGAACAATTTTTGCAGCGCTCCAGATTGGTGGTGAGCTTCGTGGCTACAGGGTTAATTTGCTGTTAAAGCTGCTTGTGTAGGGATATACCCTGAGCCAGAAGTATTGTGTCATCTGACAGTGTTCTCTTTTAAAACACTAACAGACAAGGGTTTTTGAAACACATCTTCTCTGAGTATTTACCTGCTGAACAACAAAAAATTTTCCTTGTATTGTTATTTCTAAAAAGACAGCCAGTTTGTGTAGTATATGAAGGGAAACTACGACGTTTGTGGTTTGGCTCTACATTCAGAAGAGAAACAGTTATATAAGAAACAGAGTAAAATAATCTTTATAGCTGATGCTTTCTTAAATACTGTATATATATATATATACCAAATAAATAGGATTAAATCATTTCACTGCTAGCACATTCAGTGCCAGGAGACAGAATGTGTAAACACAAACTCACTGATCTAAAAAACCAACACAGGACCAGAAATACAATGAGTTGCCGCTCAGACACTTCATGGACTCATCACAGCTAATTCGCCTGTAATTTCTCCACATCTGTTTCTTTGTGGCCGCTCCTATTTTTCCCCCTTTTTTTTCTTCCAACCGGTGCTTTTACAAAACAAGGATGTTCTTCCCTTTAAAGCGGTAGAAGAACAGAACGCGGCCCACGCTGGCAAGAAGACGAGCCCGTGTCAAAGATAATTCTAGCCAAAATTGCAGCACAGGTGCGATTCTCACGCCAGGGGCTGATAATTGTCGTCGTGAAGCTGAAATAAAAGACTGCAGATCACAGCAGACAAGCCCCTTCCTTCGATACCACTGTGACCCAGTTTTTAATCTCGGCTGCGGGGCCGTAACTTCTCTGAAAATCACCTCGCTCGGATCAATTATTTCTTACATGGAATGACAAATCTAGAAGAAAATTCACTCTGTAGTGACTGTGTTATTTGTGGAAAGATAAGCAAACGGGAAAATCATGTGTTTTGGAGCATCTTTCTTACACATAGCAGGGCTGTGTAGTTACACTTGCAGCCCCCTGCAGTTGATAAATGCACAAGTCACACACTGAAAAAACTTTAGGAGCTTGAGCACTGTCTCCCTACAAGGGTATAATTACCTCCTGCCGCGGTAGATCTTCCGAACAGATCTGTCAGAGACTGCAAAATTGCCGCTACAGGCGGTGGGTTTTCTCCACAAACTCCAACATCGGCGCTTGGCTTTCCCGCCCTCACAGCCCGGCGCCATCATGGCCCCTCAGCCCTCAGGGCCTCACCTCAGCTCCAGCGCCGGCTCCGGGGTCACCACCGCACCAGCAGCGTCCCTGGCAAGAGGCTTCCAGCAGTTCCAGGGGATTCTCCATCTCTCCAGCCGGGCTGGGGTGGCTGCAGCACCTCAGGAGGTGGTTGAGGTGGCTTCTCCCGTCCTTGGCCGCCAGGGAGAGGAGGGAGAAGCTCTGAGACGAAGGGGCAGGGCGGGCCAGGAGCAGCCCCACAGAGGCAGAGCTTTGGGGCTCTCGGGTGGAGGCCGCTCTCCTGTCCAAGGAATCAAGAGGATTGAGGCACCATTCGTGCCAGGAGGACACCCACATCGTTCCTTGCCCTTCACCGTGAGGCAGGGCCAGGTGCAGGCGCCTTCCCTCCCTCCGCCTGTGAAGAATCCCCTGAGCAGCTTCACCTGCGTGTCCTGTTGCTGAGGTGCCCATGGCCCCGCTGGGTGTTTGGCTCTGGGCAGGGATGGGGGGGGGGAGCATAACATGCTAATGCTGTTATTCTTTTATTTATTCTTTTCTAATCCAGATATTTTTTCCCCCCCTCACAAAGGTGGGCCCGGCTCTGGCAAAGGCAGCCAGTGCGAACAGCTGGCCAAGAAATACGGGTTTTCTCACCTGTCCACCGCTGACCTTCTCCAGAATGAGTTGTTGTCGTTATCGGAGAGAAGTAAACTGATCAAAGACATCATGGAATGTGGTGAACCTGTGCCTGGTGTAAGCAACAGTTTTCTTTAGGGCCCTAAATGATTAAATAAAGGCAGTGTAGATTGTGTGAAAGGGTGGAAAGAAGCTACTGGAGCTGATGATTCCCATTTCAGTAAAACTGATCTGCAACCCGAGGTAGAAGTTTCCTCGTTACCAAATCTGGGGCACTTGTTTCCCCTTTCTATGCCAATATTTCTTTACATTTCAGACTCATATAGGCAGTAAATTAGACATGGAGTACAGTGAGACAGACGCATTGCAAAATGTGAGTACAGGAGACAGTCCTTTTTATAGCTTTGCATTTCAGATTCAGAGCTGGTCCTCCTGGCAGCTATTCTAAATCACAGCACCTGCAGCAGTTCCCTGCAGGGCTGGCTGACATCCCAGAGTGGCTGGACTGCAGATTAAGGGAGACTGTGAAGGCAGAGGGTGTTGTTCTCAGCTGGGCTTGACTTTCACGTGGCAGTTCTGCAGCCCCAGCTCTTGGTGGGTCATCAGCAAGTGCAGCTGGATTGGAGGATGTTTGTTAATGAAAGATACTGGGAAGTGCTGCTCAGGGGAAACTAAAAGCTGTGCTCAGGCTTGATTTTGATTGCTTTGCTCTTCAGTGAGTTTGGTCAGATGGGGTCACTTTCCATGCGATGCAATTATATCAGTGACATAGCAAAATGCAGTCAGATTGGGAAATGCTGCAGCATTTTCAGGTACCTGGAGGGCACTTTGGGAACTCCTGGGTGGGTTGCAGCACTAGATTTGTGCGGCAGAGCTGGCCCTGAGAGAAGAAAAAGTAGGCTGCCCTGCTACCTGCAACACAGGAAAAGACACTGCATTCACAGGGCTGACTTTTAGCCAGACGGGGCCATTTTCAAGGGGGTAGCACTGGAGTCATTGTAACAAACAGAGGTATCAATCTTTGTCATTAATTATCCAAATAACCCCCTTTTTTCCCTGTGCAGGGCATTGTTCTGGAGCTGCTGAAGGAAGCCATGGTTTCCAGGCTAGGGGACACCAAAGGATTCCTGATCGACGGGTACCCCCAAGAGCTGAGAGATGCAGAAGAGTTTGAGAGCAAGGTGAGCCTAGAATTGTCATGCTGTTCTAACTCCTGTTCAGACACAGCTGTACTTCTGGGGCCGCTGGGGTCCCCATCTTCAGCTGATTGCAGCAGGGACGTGAAAAGAGCCAGTCCGGCAGCAAATTTAATGCAAACCAGGAATAATTCACATTTTAGACTCAATTTTCTGCCTCTAGTGGATGGCACCGTACTTATTACGAAAATCCCCTCAAACACAATTTGCTGTAGGCTCGTGCAAGCCTGCACCTTCCCAGTTAATATTTCTTCCCAGCGAGCCAGCCCTGCTAAGGCTTGCTGCCACTCCAAACAGCAAAGCCCAGATTCCATTTCTGTGGTGAGGAGCAGGTGGCAGAGCCATAAAAAGAGCGTTCTGCAAGTGGCTGCGTGGCACTTCAGAGAGCTATCGATCTCCTGGGGATGTGCTAAGACCTACTGAGAAGCCTCAGCCATGCTTTTCTCAGCCTGCAGAAAACACTCCTGTGAATGAATTCGCCAGGGTTTAGAAGTGGTGAAGCAGGGAAATCAGTTAGATATGTATCCCACCGTATTTCCCCCCACAAATGTCCTGTTTTCTCCCTGAACCTTTAGGTGCTCTGTTTAGTTGTTTACCACACAAGCCTAGCAGGACACAGGCATCAGAAGCTGGACAAAACGATGGGAGATGGGATTTGCTGGAGAAGCCATTCACGAAAATGTTGATCTGGTTCCTCTGTTAAAATGCTGTGGATCATTAAAAAAAAAATCGGAAATTTCTTTCATTTTGTGTCTAAGGAGGAACAGTTTCAGCAGAGCTCTGTATCTGGCAGGCACACACGTCATGTCCTGTGAACTCTGCTCTGTGTTATGATTTAGAGGTTGGGGTGTCCCGGCCTGAGGCAGTGCCAGGCAGTAAGCTCTGATGCAGCCAGTGCAGAAGCAGAGCCCCTTTCAGCTCCAGCAGGCACTGGAGCAGCAACAGATCCTGTATCCTGAGCTGCCTTTGGCGTTTGCACTGAAACACAACGCAAGGGGCTCAGGTGATCATTCTGAATGTGCCATGAATCCCCTTTTCTCAGGGTGGACCTGGCAGGCTGAAAGCTGCTCAGTAAAAGTGTGAAGTGTTTCTCTGAAGTGAGTCATTAGTGAGATAATGCTCTGCACTTCTCCCTAAAGGGCGATGAGAAAAGTTCCTCCTCATGAAAAGAGGTGCACATCAGGCTTTGTTAATTAATGGCAGCAAAGTACAGATGAATAATGCTGCATATGATGCATAAAGAGCATTATAATTATTAACAAAGAGCTGCTCTGTTTAGAAGACATCGAGAATGGTGCTCATGCTTCAAAGTTTGGGAGCTTTGACTGGTGAGCTGTGTAGAAACAGCTGATTCTTCAGCCACTTTTGTTCCTCTCTGTGACACAACTGTATTTTTTACCCAGCCATAATTCTAGAGAAGCAACATCTCTCTGTTCCCTCCTCAGCCTTTCTGCTAGGTGAGAAGCAGAAAACATTTATTAAATTATAAATTTCATATCAGCAGGTGCAAAGTGCCCAGTGTAGACCGGATTGTTTGGCTTCCTGCAGATGTCCCCACAGCGTGTCTTATTTCAGCTAAACTGTGGTGGGAAAATGGTAATAAAAAAATCCCCAAAAAACAACGGCAGTAGAAGTTGCTGTAATATCTGACCGGGGCACTACTCCCACTTTTTGTAATTTTTAACTTGGAAGAATGACATTTCTGTAATGGTTTGAATTCCAGATAAAAGCAATATTGAAAATTTTAAGAAAGCCACATAGATTTTTCAAGTCAGACCCTGTCTGTCAAGCAAGATACAGTTACCTGACCCTATCAGTCAGGATATTCCTCACTGTAAGGTGATGATATGACTGTGACTGGGAAAAGGAATCATTTCCCATTTGTTTTCCAAGACTTCCCACTTCTTCCTAAAGGGTGTTCTGCCAAGGGAAGGACTGAGAAAACGACTGAGGGTGTCTTTAACACATAACTGCACGGAAAAACGATCCCTTTATTTTTCACTGACCCTGTAACACCTATATTTTGCTGGACAGAGTGGCTTTTAACCCCTCTGGACTCAGCCCAGCAGACCTGGTGTCAGAGCAGGGTGCAGACAGATTGCATGGCGAGATTTATGCTCAATGACAGGCTTGTTTTGCAGTGCATCAGGGAAAGGATACACTGGGGAAAAAAAAATGAGGATTTATTTAGAACTTCTGGCTCTCTCCTGAAATATTATAAAGAACATTTTGCTCTTTCTTGCCAGTTCTTTCTTACCCATAAATTCTGTGGTATCTACAATCAAATGGAGAGAGAGAGAGAGAGAGAGACAATTATTAACTGTCTCTGCCAGGCCTGAGAATAAAAATAAATAAATCTGCATTTATTTTCTTTACAGACAAGGACAGACTCTCCCTCATGACTAGATTGGCTCGAGCCAAACAGCACTAAAGGGTGGGCTTCTCATGGAATCTGGGAATCACTTGCCAAGCTGAAAGTGCAGAGAAATAAATCACTTCCTTCCTTTATGCCATGGGTGGTGACCATGTGGGTACCCTGCAGATAAAGACAGAAAGTACTGTGGGACATAAAATAACTCCCAGGGTGAGTCCCTGTGAACACCTGATGGTGTTGCTGAGCCTGTCAGTGGTTACCCATCTCCACTTCAACGAGTTCTGCTCACACAGACACCACCTGCTGATGGATTCCGTGAGGACTCTTTCAGAATGACCCAGATGAAAGCGATTTCCCCAGGCCAGTGGTTTGGATCCTCACTTTGGATGCTCTGCTTTGTGCCCAGGTTGGGGAGCCAAGGCTGGTGCTCTGCCTGGACTGCTGTGCACAGACCATGAGCAGCCGCCTGCAGGTGAGGGACCAGAGCAATCCCAACTCCAGCAGCGCCCAGGCCATCCAGGAGGGGATCCAGAGCTACTGCCGAGCATCACAGCCCCTGATTGCGTACTATGAGAGCAAGGCACGGTTCTGCAAGGTAAATGGCTTCACCTTCCTCATCAAATCACTGCTTTGTGCCTCCGTTATTTGGTGTGTTTGGAAAATCCTGTCTCGTTTTACCCTCCCCTGGTTTGTTTGCAACTTCTCTGAACTCCTGAGCTCCACAGCACGGGCTGAGAGGGCAAAAATCACAGGGTTGTGCTTAATCTGGGAACATATCCTGAATCACCAGCTCATTTGGGTAGAACCTCTTACTGAACATTCATTCTGGAAAGCTTTTCTTTAAGTATTAGGATTTATTTCTTTATAAGGGCTCTCAGAATTAGGATGAAAGATCATGTTTAATCCAAAGTCCTTTAGTTAAATTTACAACTCTGACAGTGAATATCCTGAAATAAAACAGGCCTGCATACAAGAAAGACCTTTTTGCTGGAATAAATAACATAGTTATAATAATTTTAATGAATTACTCAGTTTGCACCTGCTCAGGATGTGATATTTAAAACTTTTTATTTTTTAATCAATCACTTTACAGTGAAGCAAGAAAAATTCCATCAGTGCACTTAGCTGATGTATGTGCTGGCACATCTGTAGACTCATAAGGGATGTTTGGGGTTTTTTTTTCTTTATTTCTCTGCTCTGTCGTGGTAAACTATCCCTTATGTTCAGCTACAGGAAGATCTGATCCTGCTGCTCTGTCTTGTCCTACAAAGGAAAGAATCCAATAATAATTTCTGGATATATTATGGCATCTTTTTTTTCAGGAGAAAAAAAAAATACCCCAGACTTTTCTCCTCTGCAGAGTTCCCAAAAGAGAAAATGCAGCTAATTTATCCTGATTTATCATCCCTATCCTGACCTGAGAACAGAGCAAATAATGCAGAGCTGAGAAAAATGGAACTCAAAAGTCCTGATTTGTGTCCTTTGCTCACCCCACAGTAAGGAAAAACCAAAAAAACAACCAAACAACCAAAAAAACCCCAGACAAACAAAAAAAACCCAAAACACAAAAAAACCCACAAAACAAACAAACAAACAAAAAAAAACACCAAAAAAACCAAACCAAAACAAAAAAAAAAAAAAACCACCACCCAACAAAACATTCCAGTTTGGAAACACACTAAATATTTGGCTCAACAATTTTGGAAAATAAAGACAAATAAACACAGTTCAGATGAGGGGTGGGTATGTTAAGTTGAAGAAAGGAGAGAGTCAAGTTTGCAATCCCCAGGACACAGGGTTGGTTTCTTATTTATAGCAACAGATTTTCCAGATGGCCAAGCATTGACATGAGCAGCCACTCTGATGTTCTCTGAGCGGTGAAAGGAAATTCAGGTGGAAAGCACAAAAACTGACAATAATAACTTCTGATCAAGAATATCAAATATAAATTAGGACTGCAATTATATTTTTTTTGGTGCAGGCTAGGCTAAAATAATCCTTGGGTTTTTTTGTTATTTGTAATATCATACACATACTCTGAGGGAGTGGATGGTGAGATTTTTGGGGGGGATTTAATTTAATATTCCATAATTTCTTTCACACTCAGTTCCAGAACCCCCACCTGCTGCTAAGGGCAGCTTTTCAATAAACTTTCAGTATTTGCTTTTCAATAACCACCTTGCACTGGGCACGCAAGGGCTGAAAGCACCACTCAAAAAAAAAAAACCCCTCTGCAATCTGCCTGAGCCTGTGGCAATCAGATGTTTCAGGTTAACAACATGAAATGCACTGTGGTAGCTGAAATGAGCAGGTAGATGCTGTTATTGTTCAATTCATCTCTCAGGGATTGCCAGGTGAAAATTTAGTGGACACCTCCTCGTGTTTTGACGTGGCTGAATGTAAATCCCTCGGAGTATGTGGCCTTCTGTCAGCTGGGAAGAAAGGGAGGGGGAAAACGATTGGGTTTATTACCTGACTCATCTTTTCAGGCTCTTCCCCAGTGGCAGTCTGTGGGAGGGTAACAAGGAACAGAGCAGAGCAATGTGTTGGCAGTCACACTGCTCCTGCCTCGCTGCCATCAGCACCTAGGAGGTGTCTGAAGGGCAAGTTCAGGGGATTGAAGGTGTCCACAAACTGTCCCTGGTTCAGATCACACACTGGGAAAGCTTAGCCTCCTTTTTCCCTTTTTTTTTTTTTTTTTTTTTAATTATTTTTTCCCCTTGGTGGTGTTCTGCTGTGTCTTCCTAAAATCAGCTGAAGTCCCAATTTCCATAACAATTACGAAAGAACACGTGACCATCCACCCCTCACAATTTACTTCCAGTCTCTGGAAGCAGAGACCCATTCACCCCAGTGGATAGACAGGTATGTGGGGAACAAAGGAACCTCCATCAGCTGCAGATTTGCTGACAGGAAGCTCAGTTGGGTGATTTTAATGCCAGAAGGAGGAACGCTGGACTATGGGGGTGGTTACTGCAGCCATTTCTCACACCAGCACTGTTGGAAAACTGTGGATGTTGCTTTTATGAGAAGCCAGCCTTAAATAACCTTGCAAGCAGCCCTAATTGATGAGGTTTGTTATATTCTGAGAAAGGGAAGTGCACAGTTTTCTCTCTGGAGCTGCTGGGAGCGTCACTGAGTTACTGCAGCACTAGATGTGAATTATTGACATGTGGAGTTAGTTTTGAGCCCCAGTTTTATGAACTGGGCCTTTGTTATGCAGGAGGCTGCCTTGGGAAGCACTGGGGCTGTCATCAGTCACCCTCATCCATATTTTAGCAGTGATTTCCACGCTTACAGGGCCAGTTTTTGTCACAGCTCCCCAGATTTAGCCCCGAGTATCAGCCCCAGCTCTGAAGAGGCCACCAAAAAGCCAAAGTGGCAATCAGCAGTGCTGCTATGATTAGATCAGTTCCACAGTGCAGGTGGATTTCTTGGCCTGTTGGGAACAGGAAACTCCTTTAATTCTCCTGCAGAACAAAGAGGTGGCAGAAAGCCTGATGGTCAGGAAGGTCCCCTTCAAACATCTGGCATCCCAGTCAGCAACCTGGAGATGAAAATGCAGCCCACAGTTCAGAGAAGCAGCATTTCCCAAAGCTGTCCATGGCATGCATGAGAGACTCAAAGGAAGTTTGCTTTTGAGGAGACACCGAAGCTCTCAGCAGGCATCTGAGGAAAGGGACAGTCAGCAGATGCATCTCTGTGGTGGTGGCAGCCCGTGGGAAAGGTGCTGCTCTTCCTCAGCAGGGCAGAGTTAATTGGTCTTTTCTTGGTGAAGCACAGCCCTGACAGACAACTTGAACAGGAAACTGAATTTTTGGAGATGATGGGCCTTTGGAAAGTGTTCGGTATCCCAAAGGTGGAATTTTGCTTTCAAACCCGACTATTTAAGAGGAAGAGCTTAAGCTCCTTCCTTTGATTAATGTACTCTGCCACAGATGATGGAGCCCACGGGACCTTCTCACATAAATCTGTGCAAACAAAGTGAGTAACGTGGGTTATGGAAGCTGCTCCTTCACATTAAAATGCTTTTAACATCAAACAGAGTAACCTTCACTTTACATTGGACCAGTGTGTTGTGTGTGTTCAGATTCTGAGAGAATTTCTTGGGACTTAATCAAAACTAATGTTATTTTTTTTTTCCCCTGCCTGACAGGTTGATGCAGAAGGAACACAGGAGGACGTTTTTCTGGAAATCTGCAAGACAATTGACTCTTTTCTGAGGAGGGAAGAGGCAGCATTTTCAACAGAAGCGCAGTGATGGTGTGTCCTGGTGTGCACTGGTGTGTACTGGTGTGCCCTGGTGTGCCCTGGTGTGCACTGGTGTGCACTGGTGTGTACTGGTGTGCCCTGGTGTGCCCTGGTGTGCACTGGTGTGCCCTGGTGTGCCCTGGTGTGCCCTGGTGTGTACTGGTGTGTACTGGTGTGCTCTGGTGTGCTCTGGTGTGTCCTCAGCCACGAGTGCACTGCTGGTGGAAGCAGCCCTGCTGTCTCGAAGGGTGTCTGGAATTTGTGCATGTGGTGTGTTCTTGTAGGTGAAATCTTTGTTCTCTGTTCTGACAGTGGGAAGTGCTCCGTGTGCAGGTTGTTTCCGTGGCTGTTGGCTCTCCAGGGGCTCAGAGCAGGCGGCTGAATGGAACAGCAGCTCTGGTTTGTGTTTCATCCTCTCCTGCCTTGGATGGGAAATCAGGCAGTGCTTGGCCAGCAGGGAGCTCTCCAACCCCCCCAGCTCTGCTCAGCATACTCATGTCAAGGGCACTGCATACAAGTTTCCCATCAGACATTATTTCATTAACAGTTTGGGTACTTGTGGTGTCACCAAGCCTGTTCTCTCTAACAGGCAGCTGTGAGACAGCTGGAATTAGTTCAGCTACAAGTCAAACTTCTCACACATCCCCAGAACACCACTGCAAGGAGGAGAAAGATGAACTGAAGACGCGGCTGGATATCGTGGAAGTCTGTCAATCCATCAGTGTGGTGCACACCCCATTTCTGAGAGAGTCCTGTCTTCTGCCGCGAGCTGCAGGAATTTACAGCTGGTTGTGTGAGCTGAGGAGAGCACGGGGGCTGTGGCACAGCTCAGGGTGCTCAGCACTGGTCCAGCAGCTGCACTCTGGCTGTCCAAGCCTGCAGTGACAATGAGCGTGAGCCACAACTGCCACGTCGTCCTCAGATCGCACCTGGGAAGGATTTCAAATGCCAAATTCACACCATCATCATCATCATCATCATCATCATCATCATCATCATCTGTTGTCTTGTACTGCCATTGCCAAAATTTGGGGGAGGGGGGTACGTGTGTGTGTGTGGGGAGGGGGGGTGGGAAACCAGCAAAAACCAACAAAAAAAAAAGGAAAATTTCAGGGATTATTTGATTCCTGTTGCTTGCATCTTTAATAAGTCATTTATCTGTAATTAACTGCAAAGCACTCCGTGAGAGTCACACAAGTATTTCTGTTGGGGTGACCCAAAACATCGTGGAGTTTCTCTGGTATTACTGACAGCTACACAAAAGCCTGTCTGACATTCCTGTGAAGTCACTGCATCCTCTCACTGGAACTCCTGGATGAACTCGCAGTGAAAGTTGGGTTGCATGATCGCTCGTACCGTCCCAGTTGTACTTTATGCAGCGGATTTGCATTTTTAAAGTTAACCTTTCTTGTAATGAAGACATCATACAAATAAAACCACGTACAAAAACGAGGAGGAAATGATTTCTGTTACAGAATATGTGGGGTTTTAATCCTTTTTTCAAAGCACAGTACATGAGTTGAAAATAGAGCTCAGCTCAGCATGCTTACAGAGTCTGTCCCATCTGCAGTCAGGGCATGTCCTTGGTTCCTTTTCTTCCTCAGCATCCGCCCTGGAAACGCCAGCGCAGTGATTGTTCAGGGTCTGCTTTACACGCGTTCTGATCCTTCATATCCTGGCTCTTCCTTCGTCCCTGGGTCCTCCTACAGCCCCAGCTCAGGAGGACCAGGCTGGGAACCAGCCCTGACACACCAGCAGCTGCTGCTTGGTTGGTTGGTTCTTTTTGGAGGGGGTGTATGTTTGAAATCTAACGGTAAAAATTATTTATTTAACATACACTTTCAGTTTAATTTTTATTTCCGCTTCTTTTTTTTTTTTTTTCCTGTGGGAAAAAAAAAAAATAACCAAAACAAACTCCATGCTTGATTTGGTGTATGTGCATTAGATACCCATTTGCATAAATATGCCAGAGAAAGAGCTGTATATGCATGCAGAGGGAAATATTCATATTTATACATATTCAATAAAAGAGGACTTAGCCAAGACGCTCCTTTCTTGGGTGACTCAGACTCGACACCATCCTCCTGCTTCCAGCTCATCCCACTGACACCACCGGGGTTTGTTCTTTCCAAGCTTCCCTGAACTGATGACTCTCCTCCTCTAACGTACCTTCACTCTTTTATTCCAGTCGTTTGTCCAGGATATCAACAGAAAATGAGTTATTCCCACAGATCCTCTCCCTGATAATGCCCCTTCACCAGCTCTGGTTTCCCACAGACTGTGGATGACGTGGAAAGCACATTTTGGTGGTATCTGAGAGCCTCTCAGAGCAGTCTCAATCCCAATTTAAAATACATCCTGTGAGCTTTTGTGTTCTATTTTTTAAGGGCTTATTACATTTATCTAAGCCTAGTGAGATATGTTTACAGATGCTACTTGCTCAGTGTTTTAGTAACCGTACTGGATTACCTTCTGAAGAGATTAAATGCCTAAAAATGACTTTACCCGAAGCAGAAAACAGCTACACCTGAAGTTATTGCAAAAACTTCCTACTGATCCATTTGTAATTAAAGTTGCTGGGTGCAGCCAGCCAGTTACCCTTCTTATTGCCACCTTTCAAAGTCAAACCAGTCTGCTTCCTCCCTCCTTGCTCTGAGTTTCAAAGCAACTGGAAGTCACGGCTATAAAATAATCGACTCACAAGCTGCACATTCCATAAAAACATTAATATTAAATATGTCACAAGAATTCCGAAGCTGCTCGGACGAGGGGATCCAGTGTGGCCCCGAGGCTGCTAAAGGAGGAGTCTGGGAGGTGGGAAAGGCTCGTCCTGGCTGGGATCCAGCCCAGGGAGCGTCTGCAGGACACACCTGCAGGGCAGGACACACCTGCAGGACACCTGCAGGAGGCAGGGCCAGCTCCTCCCAGCGTCTGCCACCTCCTCAGGGAGTCCCAACTGCACAGAAAGGAAGTCACAGCAAGCATTCTATATATAAACAGACTGGATCCACAGAGTTTATTTCTCACAGTTCTCCCGACAATCGAACATTATTTAAGAACATACTGTATACACAGATAAGAAGGAACATACAAAATGTTTTAAATGATGCACAACAAAATCCAGCAGTATAAAAGAATGCATGTGAACCCTTGCTCACTGCTCAGGCTAAATTTAATCACTGTTTAAATAGTAATAAAAATACAATCTTTCATGGATCTTGTGCAGACTACAAAAGAGGAAAAATTATTACCATATATATGATTTATATTAGGCAGTTTTTTTCTTTGATGAGTTGCACTAACAACTCCAAATACAGAGGCAGAAGGCTGTGTATTTTATTTTAAAGGAGTTAATGTCGAGTATTAGAGACTTTACACAGTTACTAGCACTGGCACTTTTCACCATATTTTGTACACATCACATGATCATCTTATATAACATTACATTTAAAAAATATATCTGAGTGACAATTTTATAACATTCACACACCATGAGCTGGTTAAGGAAGCAATGCCACAGTTGCCCCCTGTAGTGCTTCGCCGTTGGTAAATTAGAGTTCATCGTGGTTTTTTTTAAAAAAAAAAAAAAAACGAAATTAAAAAACTCGAAAGTCGACCATGATCAAGCAGCTCCGACTGAAGAAAGGCCTGGAACCAACCCTCACCCAGACAGGGAGGATTTTTAGAGTACAGCCTAGAAGCAAACACTGTCATCGGTTAAAACCTCGCCTAAAGGAGTCAGTTACTGTGCTGAAAACTATTTCACGACAAAACTGCAAGCTACTAAACTGGTTTTATATAAATACTTCATCTCCTCTGATCTCGTCATTATTAACCGAGTTCCTCGAAGCCTTTGGAATTTTCCTCTATCTTTGTAACGTGTGCTCTCAGTTCTGGCTCACCCTTTTTGAATGTTTGTTTTTTTTTCTCTTTTTGCTTCCATTCACCACCCCCTAAAAGCGTCTGACGTGGTGAGAAAAAGCCTCCCCAGTGGAACCTTCCTGCACACCAGGAATGTTCAGCTGCTGTTCAGTGATCTGCAGAGCCATGACAGCTCCGAGCTGCAGTTGCACAAGGTGCACCCAGGAAGCTCGTCCTGCTGTGAGTGACATTTCAGGGAAAGCAGAGTCTTTCCAAAATGTGCACAGAGTTAACAATGGTGCCATTGTTAATTTTGCCAAGAGGACAAGGAAACCCAAGGTGGGAGATCTGCTTCCCATGTCATCTATTTGCTGGAAAGTAGTTTGGGTCAAGATAATTGTAACTGGTGCCCTGGGACATGCAGTAGTCTCTGTCTAAAAATGTCTCTGCTCTGTAAATAGGTTCTAACTGGTGATCTTCCTTATGAATCTCTGTTTCATGCAGACTGCAAGGGAAAGAGAAAGATAACAGTTTAAAAGTCAAATATTTCCCTTAACTTTCAGAAACAGCCATCACATGAACTGATCCATACCCAGCTGGGTACCAGTTCACTCAGAAAGTGTAATTCCCCCCTCTGTTCAACAGCAGCAAACCCATCTTATTAAAAAATAAATTATACACCCAGAACTTGTTAAAAAATATCTCTCCCCCCACAAATACAAGCTGAAGTATCTCCCCCTTCACCCAGCACAGGATGTGTGTCCCTGCTGGAGCCAAGATCTCCCACACCCACAGCAATCCCACAGCAGGGAGCTCTGATCCCCTGGCCAATAAATAACAAGCAGAGGCTGCTCACCAGTCAGAACAGGAATCACAGAAATCCAAGGACATCTCCTGGGGACAGTCCTGGCAGTGCCACCGCACCCCCTGGATGGGCTCGATCCCGCAGTTGTCGCACTGTGGGGCAGAGGGGAGAGCGCTGAGAAACACCCACTGTGGGACAGGACTGAGAAACACCCACTGTGGGACAGCACTGAGAAACACCCACTGTGGGACAGCACTGAGAAACACCCACTGTGGGACAGCACTGAGAAACACCCACTGTGGGACAGCACTGAGAAACACCCACTGTGGGACAGGACACGCCAGCCCTGCCCGTGGACAGCCCTGTGTGGCCACGAGCCCTCAGGCTCTCCAGACCCTGAGGATTCATCAGCCCTTCTCCTGCTTTGCTTCCCACTCCCCACGTGCTCCACACCTGCACATTGTCCTGCTCGACCAAGGCAGGGCAGCCCTGCCTGCAGACCCTTCCAAAAACCTGAGCTGAAGAATGCTGCAGAGACAGGGCTGAGAGGGGAAGAGGGTTGTGGGAAACAAGCTCATCCTCCACCAGAACCTGCAGTTCTGTCCCAGCCTCTGTCTGGTCACAGCTCATCCAGCCCAGGGTTACAAATGGATTGGTCACACCTGCAGCCCTCCCTTCCACACAGGCTCTCCCAGCTCGAGGGCTGGTCCTGAGGAGGGACTAAGTTAGGAATAATGTTAAAACTTAATAAAAAATATAAACTGGATCCAGTTATCTGAATTTGAGAACCAAGGCACTTGGAAACCCTTGACCTGAATTTTTGTGCCTCAACTTCCCTCCTGTCCCCTGTGAAACAAAAACAATGCTGTGCCTGTCATCTGCTAATGAAAAAAAAAAAGAATTATTTCCAAATTGCTCTGATATTACAGCAGTGAAAGCCACAAAAAGCCCCCAAGGGACTCAACAATTCCATATTCGAAGCAGAGTTTGAATAATGAGCAGTAAATGAGGGCCATGCAGAGCCAGTGCTGCTCTCAAGGGTTTTGTCAGGGGAGGCCCATCCAGCCCAAGGCAGAATTCCTGAGGGAAAACAGAACTGATCACCTCATTTCCCAGCTTACTATAACGCAGCAGACAATAAATTCAGAGGTAAAGAAACTTCCAAACTTCAGATGCTCGGCACTGTGTAATGCCAATTTACTTCTCAGAAGAATTTTATGAAGCAGAAGCAACGAGTTTGTTACCTCAGAGTCTGCTCTGCCTGAATAAGAGTTTGATTCTTGGGGGAAGAAAACGCTCATTTGAAAAAATTCCCCACAAAACAAACCACCAAACACACCCTGTTAACTAAAGCCAGCAAAAATAAACAGCACTGTTTATTGTTAGATTATTGTTTATTGTTGGTGGTCTAACAGCTGCTTTAAGATTGTCCATATCAAGTGAGGAGTCTGTCTCCACTCTGCAGTCATTTTGAACTGAATCTCTGGATTTTTACATAAATGGCTATTAGGAAAGAAACAGCTGAGGCAAACATTGTTTTGTGGCCTTGCTTCAACTTCAGTGAGTTATTACTCGATAGGATTGTGAAGTTGCTACAAAATAAAGGAAATATTCATCTGTGACTGTTACTCAAAGTCTTTGTCCCTTCCTTGGCCTCAGGAGGAGGCAGAATAACTCCAGATTTAATCAGAGAACCGTCCTGAATGAATGATTGTTAAAACAACGCAGTGTCCAGTGGAATCTGTAATGATTTCACAGCTGCATTTTCCTAACACAGTGAGGGAAAGAGGGAATGTTTATCCATTTCCACAACCATCAGCACTCAGAGCCACCTCAGAGTGAACGACTGGGGCTGTTTTTATTGAAGGGACTGACACAGAGAACAAGAACTGAGGAACCCAAACCCGGGTGGAACCAAATCTTCCCAGGGAATTCAAACCCTGGAAAACTCCTGGACTGCAGTGAGGAAGGGCAGAACTTCCTTGCACTCACCTTGAAGCCCACGTGCTGCACAAAGCCACTCTCTGCATGCATCTGCTGCAGCTTCTGCTTCTTCAGCTTCTTGAACTCCAGCAGCTCTTTGTACTCGGGTAACTCTCGGTATGTCACTGGAATACTCTCTTCATCCTGGGCCAAACAGAAACAGCCTCACTTGGGGAATGTGGGAACAAATTCCTTCCAGAGATCACTGGGTGTGATTTAATGATCCCTGAGGGAAGAGATGGCAATGTATCCTGACACGCTGGGGAGATATTTCTACAAACGAAGCACCCAACAGTGCTCTCAGCACCAACAGGTTATTTTCCATTTTTATACTTCATTAATTAAAACAAAAGCCCCACTATCCCACAGGCAAGTTTCTCCTGGTGAAGGCCTTAGCTATGGTAGAAAGGAGCAAGCAGTGCCTACATTTAATGTCTATTTTGGTGGGTTTTTTCCTCATCTTAGAAATAACCCCCTTGTCCAGACACAGCTGCAGCAGCAGAGTCAGCTCTGGTTCAACACAAATTTATTGTAGTTCTACACACTGGGCAGCAGATAACTTCGCTGAGAACTAGAATTTCAGGTCAGTTTTATCGAGTTAATTGACCTTTCTCTTCACTATTCACAATTTCAAGACAATTATTTTATTGCAGCAGCTCTGCTTGGCAGATGTCACCTGTTTGCAAAGGCACAGAGCAGTTTTCAGACCCTGCACCAGCAATTAAAATTCCTCTAATGTAGCCTAAATGTGTCATTTCTTCTTACAAACCTGTGAAGATTGAAGATCCTGTATTATTTACTAAGTTAATTAAAGGAAGTGAGGGAAAGAGGCTTGCTCTTTAGTGTTAAATTGCTAAAGGCCTTATCAATTATTTAACTGTAATTATGAACTCAGATGAAGGACTAGACTGCCGGTGTTCAGAAAAATGATGTTTAAATGACGTGGTTCGGGTGTGTGGTGAGGAGTTACATCCTCCAAATATAAAACAGGGATTTCCCTTCCGTGCAAATCTCAAGTTTTTCTGAGAAGAACTGCCTGTATATTGAATAAAGTATTAATAACTGTATATTGAATAAAGTACTCCTTAAAAGCCCCCTGTGTGGACAATGTAAGCAGTTCTATTCCAGAATAACGAGACTACTCATGAAATTAAGAAATCATAACTGAAAAGCAAATGAACTGCGGTGGGAATGGTGTTTCTTGGCTTGGAAATAACTCATTTCCACCAAAATATAATTTTTTTTCAGGAATAGTTTTGCCAGTCAAAAGTACTCAGGCAAAAATCTTTGGTCTTGGCACAGGAATGGTAATTCCAGTGGGAAAACCTGATTTTCCTGCCACGCTGCATTTCTCCAAGCGTTCTTCTCCAAGACACTGAAGATGGGATCTGAGACTTCCCAATGACTCCTACTACAATTTAATACTTACTCGACGCTATTTATCTGCTGGTGAGGATGCCTAATCCTCCTGTTTTCACTAAACAAGATCAAGATGAGAGTACAAGGTCTGAAAAAGCAAGGCAAGGTGCGGTTGGAGGGACGTACCGACACTTCCTCTTCTGCTGCAGCGTCCATATGGCTGTGAAAACTGCACCTGTCATCGTCCTCATCCATGTAAACGGGGGGTTCGTGGGATGTCATGAAAGTTGAAGGTTTGAAAAGGTGTTTATTTAAGGGATGTTGCCGTCTACTGGATGACTAGGGGGAGGAAAAAAAAGGGTGTATTTTTAATAACGTCATTATTTATTTATTATTATTTAAAACTTCTCACCAACTTTTTCTGTTTGTGCCTTAAAAAAATAATAATAATCTAAGCCTAGGTTAGTTATTTCTCTCCTAGTCCAGGAGAGGGAAAGCAATTCATTCCACCATCAAAGCTTTTTAAGAGACAGAAAGAACTGCTCTCTGAGGGTTCTTTTTCACTGTCACCGTGTGAAAAAGGCACCTAAAAAATATCAGGGGAGATAAATTCCTCCATTAACACATATCTAAAACCTCTCAGCTCTGATGCTGCCTGAAGGTGCAGAGGGCATGCCAGGCACTCAGCCCCTATTATTTATTCCCCAGTGGGAGAATATTAAACAGCAAAAAGAAGAGTTCGACATTTTTAACGTCCAATCTGACATTCCTCAGTTTAGGGAAAAAAAAAATCAAATCTGTGTGAATCCAAAAAAGCAGAAATATTGAAAAGAGGGGGTTTTTAACGAGCATAAAAGAGAGGATTGTCTTACAGTGTGCCTGGCTTCCAACATCCAGATAAAGCATCTGGAAATCAAGGCAGGGTTGTTCTGACCCAGGAATTTACCTGAGGATTTGAATTCTCTTTTCAACATGATCTGCCTCTGCTAAAAAAAAATGAATCAAAATACTGCTTAAAAGCAGACAGTAAAAAGCCATTTTCCCTCTGGGAAATGTGTCTTCTGGATTAAGCTTAAAAGCAGGTGCACTGA
Source organism: Empidonax traillii (assembly GCF_003031625.1). NCBI lineage: Eukaryota > Metazoa > Chordata > Aves > Passeriformes > Tyrannidae > Empidonax > Empidonax traillii. Next base: position 64,294 of record NW_020956851.1, read on the forward strand.
TGATATTATATAAACATTAAAGAGAGAATGATAAGCCATAATTGAAGAAGTGAATACTAGAGCCCTAAATCTCTGATGCAGGTTTATTTTCCACTCTCAGTGGATAATGGTTACACAGGAAAACAGACTCTGCTTAATTTCCTGTGGCACTTGCCAGAAGAGACATCATGTCATATGGGCAAGGTGTTCAAGGAACGAACAGGAACCACTTGAAAAAAAGCATCCTGGACAGTCCCCGTGGAGAGGTGCAAAGGAGTTCCTTGTGAAGCCTCCCTTCTGACACAACTCCTGCATGTCCTCCCTGCACTGGAGAGCTGGGAGCAGCAGCCTGCTGAGTGCTGTCGATGGGGCTCTGAGCACGCAGCTCTATCAGCAGCCTGACAGCTCAATTCCTCCCCCCCCCCCCCCCCAAAATGCTGTTTGTTTGGTGGGTTTTTATTTTCATCTGCTGAGCTCCTTGCACAGGCTGCAGATGGGAAATGGAGATGCTGCCTCAGAGCAGAGCAGGGCACTGTGACCCTCCTGGGGAGGAGGATGTGACTCACACAAATGGGAGGATGAGCTCCGTCCTACCTACAAACCCGAGGAGAACCTGCAGGAATGGGAGTGTTGGTAAAGAGTTTTCTAGAAAATATGTTTTCCTCTTGCTCACAGTGGGGCTAAAGAGCTTCAGGGGGATCAATGTTCAAATTAAAATGTCCCCCAGAGTCTGCAGGAACAGCCTTTCCAAACAAAACCAAGAGGAAGGAAGACAAGCCACGTCACCAGGGTAATTTGGAGTGGTCCAGTGACACGAAGGACTCACAGCGTTGCAATTTCCAGAGCTGAATTCTGCACTCCTTTTGAAATCAGGATTTTTATATCCCACGACAGAAATTCGCCCCGACTGTGCAAGTCATTCGGAATTCTGGCAGATGAATCTTACCACAGTATTTAAGGTACCAGCATTTCCCAGCTGGTTTTTTTTTTGGTTCTTCTGCCAGAAAGCACTTTTCCAACAGACAAGGTGGCAGACAGAGCCATATATTTTAAGGGATTCAACCTGCAAATTTGTCTTTTTGCAGAATCAAAGTGCAGTCCTCAACAGCACCCAGGATCAGCACACAAAGCATCTGACTGGTCTGCACACAAACTGAGTCTTTTCTTCTGCAAATTAACCTTTCTCAGGGCCATCCTCTCTTCTCCTCCATTCCAGGCTCAGGAAAAACACTCTGTTTTAATATCTGTTGTTATATTTGATTTGATATGGGTTTGGTAATTAGAGGATTACTGTATAATATGAATTACAGACGGGGTTTTCATTATCCCTTCTAGATCAATTATAGTAAATTTACAAAGGAGGAAAGGACCACAATCCATCCCTGTTAGTTCAGCTGCAGCACATTCTCTTTTGTGACCCTTCATGTCCCCAAGAGCTGTGAGTGTGAAACCAGAATTACCATCCCCTCACTGCACTGGCAAAAGAAAAAGGTCACAAGTAAAAAATACATGCAAGCTGCAACCAGTTAGTAAGAATGCACTCACCAAGACTTAAATCTACTCAAAATGTTAATGATTTCCACCCAACTTGCACATAAACGCAAACACAAATACAGGATTTCTGCTGGAATATCGTCTCACCTTTTTGGAATATAAATATAAGTTTGGAGTTCTTCCTGGAACTGGAATACCAGCTTTAGTCAGCTTAATAAAATATTTTTGCACTCTACTGGCAACCTAGGGAAAAAAAGCAAGATGCAACAGTTAGCTGAGGTCAGATGAAATGGAACTGGTCTTCACTTAATACACCCAGGAGCAGAAATGTGATCAGAGCTGAGGAAATCCTGTACATTGAAAAACTTCACTGTGCTTTCAGCTGAGAGGGAACACATTAAAACGCTGTCAACACACAACATCAGCATTTTATTTACTTCTCCTCAAAATGGAGACATCCTGTCATTTCAGGGGGAGAATTCCAGGAGTCAGATGAGGAATATTTATTTGGTGTCTCTACATCTTAGTCCTTCTGTGCATCTTTGGGGCACTTTCAGCAGTCTGTATTTGAGATGGGGTACAAGAGTCACATTGCTATCAGTGAACTGCAGGCCCTGCTGTTTGTGATCCCTGAAATTACACTGAATTCTCTTTACTGGCATTAAAGAAAGGAACTACTTCTCCAAGAGGTTTTGTTCTCCAAGTGGTTTTGTCACCTGCTTTGCTGTCCTGTTTCCCAGTTCATCAGCAATCTTCTGCCACCGGCGGGACTCCACTTCCTCGGGTGGATACTTCAGAAGCAACTGCTCGAGTTTTTTCTAAATCAACAGTGGAAAAGAATAAATAGATTTTTTCCTAGCAGAGGAAAGGATCTCCACCCAGGTGACTCTGAGCTGTTCCACACTTGGTGTGTTATCCCAGGGACAAAGGGAAGGAGTTTTACCCTTACCTGTTCCTCTACAGTCCACAGCTGGTTAAAGGTTTCAGGTTTGGTCTCATCACAAAGTCGCCCCCTTATCATCTGCTCCAATACAGGACACAAAATGGAACAGGTGTTCAGAGAAAGGATGGTCAGGATAAAGGCACTTGAACCCATCTCCTCCCTAAGTAAAACCAGACCCCACAGCAAACAAACCCAGGGGAATTTGAGGTAAAATTTGCCTGACCCAAAGGGAAGTTCCAGGGTTTGAGTACATGGATGACATGGCACCAATAATGTGAACATCTGAGGTGACAGGTAAGATTATTCACTTATGCATATTGAAAATAATAATAATAATAATAAAAAAATTAATCTTCTGTAAATTTTTTTTCTTTCCTTTTAAATAACTACCTGGGGACGACTGTTGGTAGAACCTTCTGGACCATCGCTTAAAGGCAAGACAGAGTATGAAACAGCCTCTCCATCCTTCTTGGGATCCAAAGGACTTTTTGGTCTGGCAGGTATACCTACTGCAAGCAAAGAGAGAATTACTAACCCCCCCCCACGCTGGCCATTTCTTTCCCTGGGATGTTTCCCCACCTCGCTTTACCTTTGTCAAAAATCAGCTTCACTCTCCTGCTGTTCCGTTTGCGGTTCTTGAATTCCCTCTCGAAGTTCCCAAGGCTAGTGGTGTATTGGTCCCAGGCAATCTCAGGGAGCTGAACAACTCTCTGAGGATATGGAAGACCCATATCAACCTGAAAAAAAAAACAAAAACACCAGCCAAGGATGCAAAGTGAACAAGCAATATTTGACAGGATGGCTCTGCACCCAAACCAAAGCTACAAACACTGAGAACGTGCTGCAAACCTGACACTGCTTGCAGCCACCAGCAGAATTGGAAATCAGAGCTTTTGGAGTGCCATGCAGCACGCAGGGTTGGGAAGGAGAAGGTATCTTTGAAGAATCATACACAACAGTGCATCTAAAATATGCAGCGGCACGGTCAATGATGGCTTATCCAGCAGAGAGCTGGGGTGTGTCCCTCACAGCTGAAATCAGGGGTCTCCTGCTCCCAAATCCTCCCACTGCCTATCTGCCTGCTATTAAACATGCCATCTGCTCAGGATCTGCACCTTCCTGAACACAGGAGATCCAGAGTTTTATCTCCTGAGAAGCCTAAAATTCTCCCACCGAAGAGCTCAGTGTCTATTTTACACTGATTTAACTTACACCTGTTGGAAAGCTCATCTCCTTAAACAAAACCACACCAATACTTGCAACTCTCTTCAGTATTGCCCCATGGAGCGATTATCAGATGCAACACTTTTCCATCAACAGCAAGGCCTTCCCTCAGATCCAGGTTCTCCAACCCCCAGGAGAAGATCACCCCCTGCATTCCTCACTCCCACACCACCACACTGGGAGGTTGTGTTTTGTTTTGTTTTGTTTCAAAAGCTTCCAAACAAAAGGTTTCCATATCTAAATTAACTCTCCTCTCCCAGCCAATGTTCTGGGGTCTGTAAGTCAGGTATGGTTTTTTACTGTTCCTTTTGGGTTTAGACAACGAACTGTTCTCTAAGAAATACCCTGCCAAGTTCACTCAAAGCACAACATTTCATTTCTCACCTGAGAAAAATTAGGAGTTTTCAATCTGATACTTTCAGTCACCTGCAGATTTCAGGTTGCCTTAAAATGCCTATCAGGACTTTATAAAATGACATTTCTACGTACCAAAAGAAAGGAAAGAAAGCGTTCCTAATAAAATCATTGAAGGCCTATGTGTTACAGATCTAAGAAGAAACCAAAGGGCTATTGCTGCTCAGCAGATAAAGGACCTTAAACTCATAGTTTTTATGCAAATATACACCTGTTATTAATGCAAGAACACACCTGTGCTCCCATTTCTACTAGTCATTAAAAAAAAAAAAAAAAAATTAAAAAATAAAAATTCCGAGTAAGACTTAGGAAAAGCCCATAGAAATACCTTCTTCTGGAGTCTTTCCACAAATCCAATAGGATCTTTCAGTGCTTCTCTCTGGTGTCTGCCTAAACTTTCAAGGTCTTGAACTGCTTGAGTCCGTTGAGCCTCGAGCACAGCAATCGTCTGTAACAGTCTCTGATAACTACAGAGACAAAGGAAAACATCTCACTGCGTTGGCCTCGCCCAGCGACCCCCAGCTCAGCTGAAACATTGCATTTTTTACACTGCACGGTGGTGAAAAGAGAGCAGATGGATGGGAAGTTGGGAGATGAAACAGAAACCCGCAAAGAAAAATAAAAATTAAACTCTCCGGTGGTTTTCCCTTGAATTGTAAATTCTGGGCTGGCTGAAGCAATGTGGTAATCAGGGACAACCTGCGTTCACGTTCTCAATAAGCTAAAAACACCACCAAAAAAAAAAAAAAAAAAAAAGCCCTAATTTCTCTCTCTAATTTCTCTAATTTCACTGTCAGCTTCCTTCCCCCCCAATAAAAACGACTGCAGCCCACAACTTTTACCACTCTGCTCCACCATGCCCAGGCTGGCCAGCAATGGTTGGGAAACTCTCAAAATGAAAATGCTTTTCTTTGCAGAGAATGGAACTCTGTGATTCCACAATCCCAGAACTGAAACGCTCTTGCAGTTTTGTAAATGATTTTTAATTGCCAGGAATCTTCTGGCTCACCCCACCACCACCAACCCTTAGAGCAGAACACAAGAATCATTTCTGAAAGGCAATCATAAACCAAGAACAAGCAACCTGCAAAATAAACACACACAGGACAGATTCCTCCAGGAATACCCAAGTGGAATAATCAGAACACAGCCTTTGCAAAGCAGTTCCCTGCATTTAAGAGCTTTTATCAGCTTTAAAAAGTTCCAGCTGTCTGTTTTGGGTGGTAAATGGCCTCAAGCACCTTCAAATATTGGAGCCTCTGCCCAGGCACCAGCCTGCTTTCCACTCAAATAAAAACATAAAACACAGCTCTACTTTCTGTAGTTTGAAACTAAAATAATGTTTCAAAACAGGAGGATACAGTTCTGTCCTAAATTGATTACTATTTACATTAAACAGGCCATTAATACTGGGACAGTACTGGCATAATTTCACTACTGGAAAGTCAAGAAAAGGGCAGTTATTTATTTAACATTCTTTTCTAGGCAGGTATTTATTTAACATTTTTTTCTGGGCAGGTATTTATTTAACATTCTTTTCTGGGCAGGTATTTATTTAACATTCTTTTCTGGGCAGGTGTTTATTAAACATTCTTTTCTGGAGCTCTTTTACCTGGTTTATTCAAACTGTATTTAAGCGGTTGCTTTTCTAAAGGAAACGGAAAGAAAATAATAACTTCATTAAAATATTATAATATATAGAAGAAAAAAACCCCTTTTTTATACTTGGAGCTATTTACTTTAACTTCCACGTTCAGTTTTTACAGATTAATGTGTTCTGGAGCCCAGGCATAAGACCGCAATTTTATCATTGGCAGAACCTTAAAATAATGTTTCTACACAAAACACACCACGGGAATAATTTCCAGGACTATTAAAAAAAAAATAATAATAATAAAAAAGAAGCCAGCTAACAATTTTACTGAGGAAAAAACATCCATCTGTAACTCATCCAGCTCCAGCTCCATCCTTTGCTCTGAAAGACGTGCCAGCAATCACCAGTGAAAATGATCTGCCATCCTCTGCCAAAACAAAACACTCATCCAGCTGAAAATGCCCGACCTGAGCAACCTCCCAGCACTGACCCAGTGACACTTCTCCTCAGGGCTACAGAATCACTTGCTGGCACGTGAAAATGCTGGGTTTTTGCAGGGTAACTTTCACTGCACGCAGAGAATGGAATTCTGTGTTTCCACAATCCCTCTTGCAGTTTTGTAAATGATTTTAATTGCCAGGAATCTTCCGGCTCAGCACTCGAATCCTTGAGAGCAGCACAGGAACAGCTGAAAAAACCCTGATTAACGTGGTTTGTTGAGGGCCTGCTATTTAAAAAAGTTGCTTCTTCCAGATTGGTGCTGCTCAGCAGCAATTCCTGCTGATGCTGTTTTCCTTTTGCAGTGATAAGCACTCCACACTTTTGGGCCGCTCCCTGAAATCATCACCCCAGAGCAGGGCCAGGTTTCTGCACGCCCTGCCACGAGCAATCAGCTGCCAGTGTTCATTTCCACGAGCCTGTCCTGGCAGAGATCAGGGCACAGCAGCCTCCCCCACTGCTGGGACAAAGCCTGACATCAGTGGGGTGGTGCCCAATCTGCTCCTCCCTGCTGACATCCACGGCCAAGCTGCTTCCCCTCCCATCCACACCTGCATCTCCACAGTCACGTCACAGACCGTGTCTGCTCTGCACCAGGAACTGACAGCAATCTGCAGAGAGCACCAGATGCACATGGACTCAACCTGCCTGAACAACTACTGCACCTTTCTTAATTTACTCTGATTTTTTTTATCCTAAACGACATCAGCCTGGAAAAGGGGCCAGGTCATTCAGCATCTTGAAATCTGAAAACTCTGAAAAATGAGTTATTTTCATTATTACAGTAAGGGTCATTCAGCCAGGCCCTCCATGCTTTCTGAAGGTTTCCTGTCCCTTGAAGAGAAGATTGTACTTTAAACCTTAATTGAAGGAGTGATATGAGAAACTGAACACTACAAAATGAAGATCTGAACTATTAGGCAGCTAATTCAAATTAGTGGATGGCATAAAGGGGCTGCTGATTACATTCACACCACGAGGGAAAAAAAAAATCAAAATCAATTCGAAATCAATATCCAAAGTCACTTGAAATTCCTTTGGCAGCTTGCTTGCCTCCCATCATTTAGTACCTTGCAAAGAAAAGTACTCTGATGCCTAAATAAAAAGTGATTTATCCTCTTGACTTGTAAGATGCTGTGGTCACCAATTCCCACTCCCCAAACCAGCTGCACTTCTACAGTTCACGCCATGGTAAGATGTACAATCATCATCAGTTTGAGGGCTCTGACAGGAAAAATATCTGTCCCATAAATCAGAAATGCTGATTAGTTCCTGTGCAGGTAGGGATTGTTTTACATGAAGGAGGATACATGTCTCAAAACAAAACATGGCTAAAATACACGTAGAAAAAAAGCCCTTGTTAATTTGTATTTCCAGGAGCTGTGACTCCAGATCTCATCAGTCAGCAGGAGGATGTGAGCAAGTCTTTGTTTCATTGCCATCTGCTGGCACTGCAGCAAAATGCAGATTACAACCTGCTCTCCAACACCCAAGGCATTTATTACTCTGAATTTTGGTCTAATAACAGCAATTCAGGGGGAAAAATAAAACCCCTTATTAGATCCCGAGACAAGAAAGTATTGGATATCAAACATCAGTCTGTAAATGACGGTAGGAAAAGGGAAACATTAACTGCACTTGGAATTTCCAAGTTACCCGAGGCAGTTCCAGAGACTGAGGCTCCCTGGAGAAATGTGGGCAGTCAGATCAAACTACAACCCTGTCAGCTCAAAGCAGCACGTGGGGTTTTGGGGTTGGGTTTTGTTGGTGCTCCCAAATCACAGAAAATGCTCCTCGGGTTTTTTTTAGGTTGGCCCGAGGTCTTTGCCAACAGGGAGGTTTCTGGTAAATTGTTCTGATGTTCATCCTGGGGAAAGCAGCAGATGGAAGGGTTTGCCTTCCCTAAAGCCCAAACACTGAGCCAGGTAATCTACTTACAGCCACTTCTCCAGCTCACCCTGGAATTGCTGCCTCCCCTGGCTTAACCTCGTTACACACCCTGTCATTAATGGACTTTCACTACCCACAGTTAACACTCCTGCTTCAGACCTCTTAAAACACTTCAAAGGCAAGTAAATAATGAAACTGCACCTCCATTTTATCGCTATTTCTGACTGCCATCCTCACACCTGTGTGAAACAAAACAGAGCCAAGCCAAAAAGTACATTTTTCTAAAGGGCATTTTTAATAAACAAAACACACAAAAAAAATCCCACTGCAGCGTCTTATCTGGATGCAAAAGAATAATTTTCCACTCCAATTTTACCTGCCTTCTAACTTTGACACTTTGTATTCCAAGCATCTGAGCAGCATTTTATTGGCTATGAGCCCCTGAGATCCCTTTCTTTCTTAAATTCTGAACTTTCTCCAGGCTTTTCATTCTTGTCAAGAGCTGCCCAACACACCCAGCAGGGCTTGGGATCAGCTTGTCCAAAAGCACCTTCACAAAAACATCCCCATTTCCAGCAAAGTTTCCAGAATTTTTTGGTAGCAATTCCCCTCAAGTCACTGAACTACACTCATGAGTAGATGAATGTTTTAAGAGAACACGAAGTATCAATCACTCAACCACCTTTGGCTAAAAAAGGGGAAGAAAAGTGCGAAATAAGGAAGAATTAGTAAATGTGTATTTTTGTTAGGGCTCACTACAATAAACCATGGACACAGCTGGTCCTTGGCTTTGGTATTTGTTGCACTGCACTTGATATTTGCTTCCAAGTGGCATTTCCTACACCTCCAACCCATTTTTATTATTTACTGACACTTAATTTTCCAGTTTAGATGGATTTACGAATGAGGAGCCTTAGAAATGGTAAGCAGGCAGAAAACTCATTTGTTACTATTTTAATTCAGAAGAATTAAAGTTTGGTGGTGGTGGTGGTAGCAGGTTGGGTTTTTTTTTTTTTTTAATAATTGTGTATTTTCTGCTTCCATGTTTTTTGATCCATGTTGGTCAAAGAAGTGGGAAAGACAAGGGAATCCTCCAAAAACTGGCAGCTTGGAAAGGGCAGAGCCCACGAGCACTGTGGCTACAAGAGAAAGCAAACAGAACTCAACTGTTCCCCTTCCCATTCCACAATCAATCCATCAGCACACACATCCAGAGTTCCCACTCTCAATTCCAGGCCTGCATTGCTGGCAACAGGGCACTCCTGGGGGTGGCAGCTTAGGCACAGAGAGAAAAGCAGGAGAAGCAGCAGAGAATTCCAGGGGGATGGACACAAATGCTGTTTGCACTGCAAACCCAAACTGCAGCTGATCACAAACTCGTATTACAAGTTTCTGATTGATTTCCATCACATTTCTATTTTGCAGATCAACTCCTACATGACTTTACTTGAAGATAATTTTGGTTTTTTGTTCCTGAATTAGAACACAGACCCATCTACCAGACTGCAGAAACCACTCTCTGAAAAAAACACCCATTTTCCATATGTTTTAGTTTTACAGGAATAGGCAGCTGAAGAAAAAGGATGAATTAAAACACATTGCAATCCAATACATGGGGCATAGATGCGTTTTTTAATTATTAACTTCTATTTTCCCTCACCACTGAAAATGTATCCTCATCAAATTCTTCTATATTGATGTTACAGTTGTGAATTACTCAGAGGTATTAAAACCACTGCTACAAAAAGATTTACACCGATTCCCTTCCTTCCTTAAGATGAGACAAAAGTCAGAAACAAAGTCCCCACAGACCAAAAACTCAGGAAAATGAAGTATTAGTTGAGATGGTTACAGAGGAACGTTAGGAGTCTCTGAGTTATCTGCACGTTAACAGAAATGTGTGAACAATTTTACCTTCATTCTGGGACTCACAGCTGAATATCTGGAGATAATTGACAAAAAACCTGATCTAATATTGTTATTCTTAGCCAATAAACATGAAGAGGGACGTGGACATTTTATCTTTCCCACTTCAGTTAAAAACGTGGTGCAGGTAAAAATGAGAAGATTAGAGAGCTGGAAATTTAGGAACAGGCTTACATAACAGTCACACCTCTAGAATATTGTGAGGAAGGCAGTTCTGGAATAACTGGTACTGCAAGGGGCACCAAACCCTATCCTGGCAGGGCAAGTGCAGCCAGGTGAACTTTGCTGCTTAATCTGATTCTTCAGGAGAATCACCTGTGAGTGAATAAAACACAAAACCTACAGCACAGGGAATGTCACAGATGCTTCTTTTCTCACGCTTACACAGCTGCTTGTGCATCATTTTCTGTTTTACTGATCTCACCTATAGGTCTCAGTGGTTCCTGTAAAGCCACCTGCACTTTGCAGAGTCCCAGAAATGCTCTGGATAACACCTTATCTGTAGGGGAAAACTCATTACTAAATTACATTTTCATAGAGAACCCAGAGCTAAAAGTCAAACCAAGATTTTTTTTTTCCCCAATAGCTGCCAACCAGCTCCAAAGGGAGTGGAGAGGAAGAAGGGGAAAAAATAATAAAAAAAAAAAAAGGGCACTAAATGAAACATTGGGCAAAGGGGAAAAAGTACTGAGAATAAAATAGTGAACAAGGCAGAAAATTAAAGGAAGCTACTGCAGGATGAGAAGGAGTTCCACTAGAAAAAGAGCCATGGGAAAGTCCTGAGGAAAGGCATATGCAAAATACCAAGCCCAGCACATAAAATTCAGCAGTGGAAGAAGATTTAAATCTACAAGTTCAGTCTTGATGAAAGTATCTCAGGAGGAAATGCGAAGGGTTCTGAGGCAGAATACAGAAACAGAATTCCCAAATTGGGCACTCAAGTTCTCAAATGGGCACCAAACCAGATTTCTCTGAGAGGGAATTACAATACACCAAAATTCCAATTATGTGTGGAGCAACAGGAAGAAGAACATCAACAATCCTTCACAGCCACACAACCCCCTAGATCAGTCTGTTGTTATCTACAAGAATGGCTGCGCTGTGGTAAAATTAGACAAATCTCTAGAGAATAGACGGGAACATCCTCTCTAGACAAAATTGTCTCCCCAACACCTTGTAGGTAGTGAAGTCGGAAGAGAGACTCGTTGTTGCAGGACATTAGACACTACTAACGAAAAGGGTAATGTATTAGGTCAAAAGGGTCTTTATAATTATGTACTCACAACAAATTTGTACAGTCCTGAGTTTTTTAAAAAAAGCAGCAAAATTCATACAGAAATCTGACAATTTACACTTAGTTGTTCTCCTGGTAGCAAGTCTTATCAACAGCTCTGGAAGGTTTTGGTATATTCATATTTTATCAGCGTCACAGTAATTTCTTGCAGAGTGAACACAGCTGTGTGAATGGGTATGTCATCAAGCCACACAATGCAACGAGAAATAATGTCAATTTACAGCTATAGGAAATTGCTGCTATGGCACACGGGAATATAGATTTTTTTTTTTTTTTTTTCTTCTGTGGAACATTCAAAGAATGTTGGAGAACTCTGCCTCCTCAGCATAGACAAGATGCTGATGATCCTCTGAACTGGCTTGTAAAAGAGAACAGAGATCCAAACCAGGGGAAAAAATCAACCCCTGCAATCCCCGAGTGATGAGGGGCAGGAACAGCCAAGCTGTGATGAACACACCACCAGCAACATTGATCAGCCACAACACAGCACAGGCAAAGGGAGCAGCCTGGGCTTGAAGCTAAACCTGCATTAATAACATCAGAACCCTGGAATTCTTTGTATCTAATTGTGCTAAAACTGCCTGATTTATTAGGAATTCTTTCCCTAATAAACACAACCCCCTCTGTTACTCCTGTATCTGTAACTACATGATACATCAGACACGCTCACATCACACACAGATACAAAACCAGCCAAAGAGGCCAAAACACAACAGTCCATTTCCCCCAGTTCCAACTCAGGGAACAGCAATCTGTTTTCCATCTACCAGGGAAAGTGGCCGCTTTGGACCGCTGGCTGAAGCTGCAGATGTTTATTTGACCATTATTCTGAAATCACAGTTTGTCTACACCATGCTCAAATTCCAAATTTTCCGATTAAAATGATTTATTCAGATCCAGGACTGAACAGAATTTCTTTATAGGAATAATGCAACTCTCGTATCAACCCCCCAGCCACGCTGGATTAAACAATCACCCTGGATTCACAGGAGCTGTTGCTGTGACCATTTACACAATCTGCTACCAGTGGCTCAGCTCTTCACGGGAAGCAAACTGGAGATCATCTGCACTGCCAGAACTCACAGCCAAACACAGAGCACCTCCTGAACAGCAAAACGCAGAAGTCAAAGCAGCATTTCAGAGGCTGTGAAACAAAACCTGTGTCCTGATCTATCATTTGGGGGCGGGTTTTTCTCCATGAAAACTTTCTTCGGGGAGGGAGTCGCCCTCTGGTTTCAAAAAAATCTCTCTCCCAGCTCCCACAAAAGAATAATTCCCACAGTCCTACTTACAGATGATAAACACAAAAACAAGTTAGTGCTCTTTTCTGATGATAACTGGAACGTGCCTGTATTTACATTTAACAAATATAAGTAGCAATGTAGACATAATTCACTCTGGACAAAGTTCAATTTATCTTCCTGAACACAACAATGCTGAGTCTCTCCCCTGACACCCTGAAGAGAGTACCTAACCTTCAATTCCATTATGATAATTTGCAGTGCCTATTGGATAAATATTGCTGATAAATCACTGAAATCTGATTAAAGGTGATGACACCTTTGGTTTTCTTTCCAGCTAGTTTTTAAGAGAAAAGCAGTAACAGATGCATTTTTAGACACACAAAAAACCTCCCCCCCCACCCTTAAAAANTTGTTATCTACAAGAATGGCTGCGCTGTGGTAAAATTTCTGTTTAGAGATCTCTTATCTGCCCTTGTAGGAGAGATCTGTTTTAACAGAGGGGTTGTGGAACATCCATCACTTCAGCCTTCTCTCTGAGCAACAACGTCCTGTAATCTGTGATGATTGCTTTTCCCATTACATAATCCAGTTTTCCCAGAAATATTAATACATGAGTGTTGTTTAAACATGTCAGGACTCAAAAAATTCAGCAAAATTCATACAGAAATCTGACAATTTACACTTAGTTGTTCTCCTGGTAGCAAGTCTTATCAACAGCTCTGGAAGCTTTTGGTATATTCATATTTTATCAGCGTCACAGTAATTTCTTGCAGAGTGAACACAGCTGTGTGAATGGGTATGTCATCAAGCCACACAATGCAACGAGAAATAATGTCAATTTACAGCTATAGGAAATTGCTGCTATGGCACACGGGAATATAGATTTTTTTTTTTTTTCTTCTGTGGAACATTCAAAGAATGTTGGAGAACTCTGCCTCCTCAGCATAGACAAGATGCTGATGATCCTCTGAACTGGCTTGTAAAAGAGAACAGAGATCCAAACCAGGGGAAAAAATCAACCCCTGCAATCCCCGAGTGATGAGGGGCAGGAACAGCCAAGCTGTGATGAACACACCACCAGCAACATTGATCAGCCACACACAGCACAGGCAAAGGGAGCAGCCTGGGCTTGAAGCTAAACCTGCATTAATAACATCAGAACCCTGGAATTCTTTGTATCTAATTGTGCTAAAACTGCCTGATTTATTAGGAATTCTTTCCCTAATAAACACAACCCCCTCTGTTACTCCTGTATCTGTACTACATGATACATCAGACACGCTCACATCACATACAGATACAAAACCAGCCAAAGAGGCCAAAACACAACAGTCCATTTCCCCCAGTTCCAACTCAGGGAACAGCAATCTGTTTTCCATCTACCAGGGAAAGTGGCCGCTTTGGACCGCTGGCTGAAGCTGCAGATGTTTATTTGACCATTATTCTGAAATCACAGTTTGTCTACACCATGCTCAAATTCCAAATTTTCCGATTAAAACGATTTATTCAGATCCAGGACTGAACAGAATTTCTTTATAGGAATAATGCAACTCTCGTATCAACCCCCCAGCCACGCTGGATTAAACAATCACCCTGGATTCACAGGAGCTGTAGCTGTGACCATTTACACAATCTGCTACCAGCGGCTCAGCTCTTCACGGGAAGGAAACGAGATCATCTGCACTGCCAGAACTCACAGCCAAACACAGAGCACCTCCTGAACAGCAAAACACAGAAGTCAAAGCAGCATTTCAGAGGCTGTGAAACAAAACCTGTGTCCTGATCTATCATTTGGGGGCGGGTTTTTCTCCATGAAAACTTTCTTCGGGGAGGGAGTTTCAAAAAATCTCTCTCCCAGCTCCCACAAAAGAATAATTCCCACAGTCCTACTTACAGATGATAAACACAAAAACAAGTTAGTGCTCTTTTCTGATGATAACTGGAACGTGCCTGTATTTACATTTAACAAATGTAAGTAGCAACGTAGACATAATTCACTCTGGACAAAGTTCAATTAATCTTCCTGAACACAACAATGCTGAGTCTCTCCCCTGACACCCTGAAGAGAGTACCTAACCTTCAATTCCATTATGATAATTTGCAGTGCCTATTGGATTAATATTGCTGATAAATCACTGAAATCTAATTAAAGGTTATGACACCTTTGGTTTTCTTTCCAGCTAGTTTTTAAGAGAAAAGCAGTAACAGATGCATTTTTAGACACACAAAAAACCTCCCCCCCCACCACCCTTAAAAAAAAAAAAAAAGTTCTGGCTAAAGAATTCCTATTGCTAGAAATGTATAAACCACATTGCTGTACCATACTGCATATTAAATAGAGTTTAATTTCGTTTGAGGTAGAAACAAGGAAGAAAAACGAAGACTGAAGAGTATGAAAATTATAAAGCGCTTCGATTTTTTTTTTT